>NC_044507.1:14927043-15002043 GCF_902362185.1 Chanos chanos
GCATTCCACTCTCATCGGGGTGAATGACCCAACGCCCCAGACAGGATGTCATTTCTATGTAAGACTTTTTTTTTTTTTTTACATCTATCAGTTTATGAACGGCTTTGTATGAAGTGGATTACAGTCCCTGCGGACACAAACAGAGGAAGAAATGTACAAAATTATTCTTCTTGGCAACAAGAGCAGAAAAAAAAAAAAAACGTTGGATGTCCTGCTCTGATTGGCTCAAAGTGTAAGTTCAAAGTTTAGAGTGCTTGGCAGAGTCTAAAGACTCATTAACTTCTTATATCTGTTACTCTGAAACCCATTCATTCTCTAGAGACATGCAACCTGAACATCCTCTTTAAATTATTCAGAGTGTAATCTCCCTCGAGCCAGAGTGGGCACCATCATTTTCAGCCATGCAGCAACTACGAGTCACAAACATTTCCAAAAATGAGTCTGAACCAGTCAAAGATCATCCATCTACCTGTGCTCACAGGACTCGCCTCATCTCCAAGTTTCATTCACCCACCACGGGAAGAAAGAACGAGAGAGGGTCCAAACCAAGAGAATGTGCTCATTGATCTTTGACTGTGTTTTCAGAAGAGACAGACAATAAATCTCACACCCTCTCTAAAACCCTCTGAGAGTGGTTTCAGACATAATAGAGCAGATTTGTCTTATTCCTCGTGATCTGGACGAGACGTAAACAGAGAGATCCGAAAGCTGCGTGTCGGCCTTAGAGAACAGTGACTGTACTTTCCATCAATGCTTAGGATCAATGGAGGAATTACATTGCCTGTCAATTCTAATGCTCGTTGAACCCTCTGATTCACTGGGTTTGGGTGCATCTAAAGCAATGGGATAAAAAAAAAAAGGAATATGATTTAAAAAACTGTAAGCATCATTCAAGTCTCTCAAGAAATTGTTGTGAACCTATTAAATCAGAGTTTGATGGGGAATATGAAGCTTTGCCTGTATGGTTACATGCGCAGGGATTGCCTATGAGGAAAATACATTAGTCTGATAAAATCCCAGTGGGCAGCGGCCCTTAAAAGACAATTATTCTCGAGGGAAGTATGATCATAGATTCATTACCTGTATTTCATACATGTTTTCTCCCAGTGTCTTCTCTTGTTTGTTTGTTTGTTTGTCTATGTATGTAAGTATGTATTTAGTTAGTTAGTTAGTTAGTTCTTTATTTATTTGAGTACTCTGCAGACTTGTGACTGGAGCTTGAAAATCATGTAAAAAAGCCAATTGGAGACCAGTTTCACAAGATTGCACTTCACAAGTACGGGAGCATTTTTTCAGACACACACAGACTCCCTCTCTTTCTCTCCCTCTATCACATTCACACACACACACACACACACACACACACACACACACACACACACACACACACACACATACACTCATCGCCATCTGTGAGAGGGACAGAGAGGACAAGGAGTATTACAGCACTGCATAAGCATTGCTGTAGCTAGGCCACCCATCCTCCACAGTCCAAGGAGGTGAGGAAGTGAAGGGAGGAGGTGGTGAGGGGGTGTTAGGAAGACAACAGCATATAACTCTTGTGTCTGCTGGGGACAAGACTGGCAAGGAGAAGCAGCATTAAGCTGTGCACAGTTCATCTGGAGAGCCATCTCCAAGCAACGCTATCTCAGCTCCACCACCTTAAAAGCCACTCTAGCTGAGACAAGCTCCACTCCTTGGCATCTCCTCGCTTTGAGGATCTATCATTGCACTCTGATGTGCTCTAATTGTGTCTGTATGATTAACACTGGAGACTAAGGTGGCTTTTTGTCTGTTTCCAGGACTGAGTGTCTTTCTGTTGCCAGTGCAGTTTTCAGTTGGGGATTTGCAGTGTCTCTCTGCGGTGTTTTAACAGGTCATGATTCATAACTCCTGCATGCTAGAACAAAAAGAGACGTTGACACAGACTGAGAGGAAATCAACCACACAGGCGCCAGCAGCAACACACACACACGCAAACACACACACACGCATGCAAACACATACACACACACGCACACTCACACACACACAGATTCACATTAGCACCTGAGTGAAGTTTTGAAGAACGTGTCGATCTCGGACAGAGGAAGAGGGGAGCCGTGTGAGACAGGAACAGGCCATGAAAGGTCATTGTCATCTCTCCCCTGAGCGTCTCCAAAGCTGGTCGCTCAGCGGGCTGCCAAAAAAAGAGCCAGGGTAACAATTCAGTCCCACGAAAGAGCCACCTCAGCGGGTTACTGAAAGTATCATCAACACACAAACCAAGAAGGCCTGAATGGCTAACTGACAAAGAGAGCCCTTTGTCAACTCGGCGAAAAAGAGGGAGGTCCGTTCCACTCCGTCTTCTAAAGACATGATGAACTTGACATCTGTGCTTAGCAGGGAGGGAGGTCACAGGGTCAGGCCAGTGGCATTTTATAGACACTAATGAGAAGCATTTCATTTTTAATGGGCTTTCCCTTTTTAGCCCCCACCCTTTTGTGGTTGACATTTGAGCATTGCATTTGTCCAGTAATTATATGCCTGAGAGACGATGATAGCACTTGGACGGCTTGGACCGACCTGAAGATATGAGACAATGGCAAACTTTCATCCGAAAGGCTCCGTTTAATCCCTGTCAGTTTTACTTCGGCTTCTCCTCAGTCTCCATCTGTAATTAAGTCGTCTCTAAAGGTGAAGTCTCATCAAGCTACATGGAAATCTAATTAAACCATCCATACCATATAAACGACTTCATCATACTCTAATGTTTTGGTGGGGGAGATGAAATGGTGAGAAACCAATTAAAGGCTGTTATGGTCCTGAATAAGATACAGGCACATGGGAATAGCAGAAGCAATGAATTTTGTCATGCTCCTCTGATATTTGAAAGTGATTTAATTTTGTAGTTGCTTCTGCTTTTAACTCTAATGAATGAACGACAGGATTAGTTCTGTGGGTGATTTGACAGAGAAGACAAAGACAAGCTGTAATAACTCTGTTATTTCTCTAATAATGGTGATGGGTATCATGACATCCCTCGAGTTTACCCGAAAACACAGTAGCTGTCTGCCCGATAGCAAAGGGTAAGATTTGAATGGATGGCATATCCTGGGTGGGTGTAGCAATTTAATTGTCATTTTCAATTCACAATCAAGAGAACCTTCATCTGAGCAACACACAGAGATTCTCTGAAATACCACACTAAGGTTATCCGACAAGACAGGGGAAAAAATACGATTTTTCTGCAATGAATTCGGGTCAAAAAAGATTAATGTTACATTTTTGACAAATGTTACAAATGTTACCAAAAAAAAAAAAAGAAAGAAAGAAAAGAAAAAAACATTGCAGTGCAGCTGCTAACTAACGGTCTGGTTGGTGTGAGACAAATTTCGTTGTTTTGAATTTCTTCCACTCATTTAATAGCCAGACGACACGTTTTTTCCCAAGGTCAGGATTTTCCATTATTCTTCAGGATCGTGCTCTGGGTGAAAACGTACAATTTATCTGCAGCTCTGGCTGTCTCCAAATGCAAACTCTCAAATAATCTACAGCAGAATTAGCGCCGAGTGCTAAGAATAGTTCAGCCATCATACCAGGGGAGATCTGCATTATCATACAGATTCACCTGAACAGTTTGTACCAGTGACACATTTGTTTGCATGTGGATGAACAAGTGTTGCTTTTAAAAAAAAAAAAAAGATGATGATTGTTGGAAAATGATAGCAGTCTGTTTAATAGAATAAAAAGTGAATAATTGGATCTAAAACTAAAAAGATCCAAAACTTTTTTAGTTGAAATTGCCAGAAACCGGGAGAAGTGAGTCAGTCTGAGCTCAAAAGTTTTTGATAGTACTTTGATAGTTAGCGAGCAAATTCAACACTACAGAAATATTAACTGCATTTGCACCACAGGCTCCTGTTAAACCTGAGAAAGGTCATCTTTTTCAGTACCAATGCAGACACACTTGTGAAGAATTTTCTCTTGTGAAGAGTTCTCACCGGCATTCACTTTTTTTTTAACACTTTTTATCTTTGCTTAAAAAACTAGAGCCTGACCAAGGCTGTCACACAAACAAACAAATAAATAAATAAATGAAATAGAAGGGCAAGACACTTGTAAGCCTGGATAAAAAAAAAAATAATAATAAAAAAAAACCAAAGAGTTTGCGCCTCTCTGCTTCCTTTTCACAAAGCCTATCACGAAGTCATTAACGCTGATGGTACCAACAGAACAATGCTTTAATGGGAAGGTGAACAGGCGATACAGCTGTTTTGCATTGGAGAGGCGCCGAGGCAGGCGGAAAGAATGGGGGGGTGGGGGGGGGGCGGTGGGGGGATCAAAGTCTGATTAAATCAATGGTCATCCTCTGGCACCATTACTCCGCTGCCCATTTAAATCAGCCACAATGGGTCACAGCTCCGAGCCAGGTTCCCTCTCTTTTTCAGAACACAATGGCCACTTCTCACTCCGCTCTCCACATCTTCACTTTGATCCGACACGCCGGTTACATCAAATATGCTTTTTTTTTTTTTTTTGAGGGAAAAAAATGTTTATGCTTGAATTACTCCTTTGCCTCATGACATACTGTTCATTTGATACACTGATGTTTGCATTTTCTACTAAAATGCTTTGAAAGACAGATTAAAACTGATGCTTCACATGTGTAACTGAGCCTTGTGGTGTTTATACAGGCCTGTACTAAGCACGAACACTGACAAACGTGATCAGTTTTAAAAGATTTTCTGAAGTGGAAAGAATAGATTCTTCATAGAATCTGCAGCATATAAGATGGTATAACACAGAATGAGAGAAAGTAAAGCCTTCTGTAATGCAGCTGAAAACCAATAAACATTCATCTCTTCGTGCAGAAGGGCCCCGGTAAAGTCTCAATATTTATCAATAGCAATTTTTTCCTTGAGCATGCAATCAGAGTACAGTTAATGTTAAGGCTAAATTTTTTAATGAAGAATTTAATCTTTTTTTTTATGGGAAGTGTGATTACTCTGTTAACCAGCTTCAATTCTTCAGTCAAGATTTCATTTTTGTTTATTTGAATATTAATATCGAATTCCTGCAGAGCACTAAAGCTGTGACTTTTCTCAACATAACATGTGTGTACAAACAAAGACATATGGAGAACATGACATCAATCTAATTCAGACAGCTGCCCAAAGGGTCAAACATGAGTCAAATAGCATTTTGTCACATGCCTGACCTTCATAAATGCTGAAAAACATTCAGTCTCAGTAATCAGTCAGCCACCATCAAAACCTGAGAAATATTTGCTCTTGTGACATGAGGGAACTAATCAGTGACTTTCCCTTTGAAAATACCCTGTGATAAATATGATACTGATGTTATGCACCACATAATGCCCCTCTATCAGATTTATCGGCTCAATTTCCTCTGGTCTGAAATAAACTGAAGGGGAGTTGGGCCATAAACGTCTGTGTTTTCATCGCGTATCAGCGGGAAAGCGGAGAGTTTGCTGATGAACGACTAGCGTGCTCCGATAAACAGGGGCCGTGGAGGCAGGCGATAACAGAATGAATTCAGAGATGTTTAATAAGACCCTGAGAGACCTGGATCAATGCCATAGCAATCCTATTGGGCAGCAGTTCCACTTGTCCAGTTAGGATGTTTGTTCAGGCCGGTTTCTCAGCTACAGCACACATGTTCAGTTAAAAAAAAAAAAAAAACTGAGCGTTAGTCGGTTTTTCCCATCCCACACACTCAAATGTGCCACACTGTGAACACACAATGGCCTTTTATGGACCATTCGCCGTAAAATAACAGGAAACACTGTCACATGTGCGATTCGGATCTGAACGCCACCGGTCAGCTGCATATATTCCTTAAACCACCTCTGCAGGAAGAACTCTCAGAGCTCCCGTGACAACTTCCAACTTGCAGAAAACTAGGAAACACTCCGAAAGCTTTTAATTGTGATTTTTTTTTCTTTTGGCTCCACTGTGGGTGATAATAAGCATATAATCACAGGTCCTTGAGGTAAGAAGACAAGGGAAAAATGGACTCTTCTGTCTTTTCACTGATTGCGAAGAAGAAATAATGCTACACCCACAGCAATCTTGAAATGATTGTTATTTCTTGGTGCGAAGAGGGACTCTGAAGCGAAGATGTGAGTGTAGCTGAATGTGAACAGGTTTCACAGCACTTGTGAACTACCTCTCCTCATCAGAAGTGTCAGCAACAGATGCAATGTGGCATGGAGGTTTTCAATAACCCTGTGAAAAAAAAAAAATGTTTGCTTTTTCTACACACAATCTTACATGAAAAATTTTCAAGCTTGAACCAAGTTAAGCAGAAATGTCATAAGCAAGTGATAGAGAGAGCAGGAAAGAACACAGTAATGGAACAAAAACATTTTGGGTAGACTAAGCTTGTGACGCTCGTGTGAGGGTTCAGTTCTGACTAATCTCTAAGGTACCAGTATTTGTACCATCTCTTTGGTTAATGTGCTGTGCTAACCAGCCTGGGAACCTATTACTAAGACTGACTTCTTGCAAGGCCCGGACATCTGCATCTAAATTGCGCGACCAACAGGAGCGCTGGAGATCAACCTCAAAATGAGTCATATGTGAAAGGTCTAGCAGTTAGCCCTTGACGAAGATCAAAAGTTCAGCAATGTCCTGATCATTTTCACGTCTGCTTGGAAAAAAAAAGAAAAAGGAGCGGGCAATGCAGCTGGCACCTGCAGGGTGCCGACGCCACAATCGGTCACATCAAAGGCAAGGGGAGCGCAGAGGATTCAAAAGATTTCCCCCCCCCCCCTTTGTCTTATTCAGATATTGGTGCATTCATAACCGTTGCCAAAAGACTACTCTCCTAACTGGACGTGGTGGTGTGTAATTGACTTTTTAAACTCAACGTTCTTGTCACAAGATGTGTTTTATTGCAGCGCCATTTGGATATTTACAGACACAGGGAACACGGTAACCTCAGGCCTCACAGCAGGACGTTTAGTGTCTTTTGAAAGGACAAACTGATGCCCTAAAACATTATACGATTGGTTAATGTGGTAGGGAACTTACGCTGAATCATCGTGGGAGTCAGTGTGGGTTCCTCATCATCCACATCTTTAACAGCCAATCACAAGCACCAAAAGAGCTCTCACACCCTTCTAAACACTCCCACATTTCACTTGCACAAACATATGTCTACATGTTGAGATATTTGTGGCTACTGAAGAGCGTGCCACATTCACATATGTACACAACAAGTATATCAGAGTGAGTTTTGTAGTTGTTTTGTTCTGCCAGTGTCTGAAACTGTGCCCGTCGAAAACAGAAACAGTTCATCCGCACAGGATAGTCACAGGATCTTTCTCTGATAATTCATTGCTAAACCTTTTTCATATGTTGCCTTCTTATTTCCTTTTTGAATTCTGCCAAAGACAGAGACTTCATGTCTTCTGTCTGATATTAATTCTTCTTTCTTAAATATAAATTTCATCTCTAATTAACTTGATTTATGCATCTAAATGGACATATTATCAAAGTTATGAATATTAACATGAATAGACTAGTCATTCATTTAAATCAATTAGATAACTCAATTGACGCGCAGCAGTAATAATAACATGTATCTCTTACACCTTCATGTAAGCTTCTTGTCTTAAAAGCAAACATTTGGACACGTTTAAGCTCGTCATCGAGCATCTGTAAGGTAGCAAAAGAGTTACTAGTTTGTGAGACCATCAGTACAGAGCAGGGCTGGATTAAAGGGTCACTCAGCCTCAAGCCTGTAATCAGCCTAAACCTGAAAATCTGATTTGACTTGCAGAGCGAAGGGAAGCAGATGTAATCTCACTGGCTGGACCAGAAGCAAGGTGGAGTTGGATTATACAATTTGTACAGCCTGAAGCACAGTCAAAGACACCTAAAAGCAGAAAAGTGTGTGTGTGTGTGTGTGTGTGTGTGTTAGGGTGACCATACGTCCTCTTTTTCCCAGACATGTCCACTGTTTCTGAGCTAAAAGATGCGTCCAGCTGGGATTTCTAAATTGCCAGAAAAGTCCGGGATTTGTCTTTTCCACAGTCGCCATTCATTGTGTGTACATTTGCATTGCTTTGACCTTTTTGTTTAGGTCCCGCCCTCTCGCATGCCACCAATGGACGGTCATGAACACTATTATGCCATAAACACTGGTTAAACTGCATCTCATTCATTACCACAGCCAAGAGACCTTAAGAAAGCTGTAATGACACCAAAACTTGAATGGAAAGAAATAAGGTCATCTTGTCACTGTTATTATGCTAGCAGTTATTTGCCCTAATAAAGACTAGCCGGCTATGTATTGTGGCAGTTAAGTACAGATGCAGTTTCACATTGCATTGTCAACCATCGGCCATACATGCGCATGACAGGAACAAAAAGTTCGCTGTAATTTCGGAGAGGGATGCATCACCCCCTGCATCCCCACACCCGTCCCCTGCCCTCTTTTTTGAAAACCAAAATATGCTCACCTTAGTGTGTTTGTGTGTGTGTGTGTGTGTGTGTGTCTGTGTGTGTGTGCGTGCTCCAAAAGTACAGAGAAAGACACTGGCCCATATGATAAAACATAATATTCAACCTAGCATAGATCATCTGGGATGTGTTGACTAATCATCCCACAGTGTTGAGATCTGGACAACGTGTGTGTGTGTGTGTGTGTGTGTGTGTGTGTGTGTGTATGTGTATGTGTATGTGTGTGTGTGTGTGTGCGCGTGTGTGTTCGAGAATCACATAAATAATGTATAAATAGTTATTATAACTTAAAAAAGGGTGGGTTTTGCTCACGTCTGGCCAACTAGTACAGTGCCTTTGGGCACTTTTTAACTTTAATCAAATGACAAGAAGTTATTCTGTAAATGCAAAAAAGGGAAAATAAAATATTATGCCTCACAGTAATTGCACATTGAATCAATACTGACGGCGAGGTCCTGGTAGTGACGTCCATTAGAAAAGAAGTAGAGAGTGGTCTGAACACTCATCAGCTTTGTAGCTCTATTACTGAGAGCTTCTATTCATGACGTAGGCTATTTCATTACTGATCTACTCAGGCCTACGTGAGTAAATATAGGGAGAGAACACATTATGTAATACTATGACAATGGGTCAGTTTAGACCAAATGTCTGATGCATATGAAACGACAGCAAACTTGGACTGACTTTTTACGTCTACATTTGAATTGCAAAACCTTAAATACTTCTGTTTTCAAAAGGCTGCGATGTTCTTTCCAGACACGTCGGTAAATGCGCAAGTCACACCGTCCCCGCCATTACAAGCAATTGCTGTGCACGGAGCTGCTTCTTCCTCTTCTTTTTTTTTAATGTAATTACTGCAATTCATGTTATTATATTAAACCTTTTATGCCTCCCAAATCCAACATTTCGGTGCAGAGCGGTGCCCACGACGAAACACTTACAGAACACAGTAGACTGAAGATGTGTAACACGCACGTGCACGCACGCACACACACACACACACACACACACACACACACACACACAGATTGCTCTTATCACTCCTGAACGACTGAAGTCTGAGGCAGAGAAAGAGGTTTTTGGAGTGACAGAAGTTGAGACACGGGGAGAGAAGTGGGAGATGTGATCTCCGTGTCAGATGTGACTGTGGCAAAGCCCCCGAGACACAGAGATAGTGACAGTAACTATCTCATGCATAAAGAATCACCAGAAAAAGAGCATCTGCACAGAGACACACTGTCAGAAGGTCAGGCAAACTAAGTTTGATCACCTCTGAAAAAAACACCCCACAGAATCTCATCAGACTGAACATAGAGAGAGAGAGAGAGAGAGAGAGGGAGAGAGAGAGAGAGAGAGAGAGAGAGAGAAGCAGTATGTGCAACGATTTGGACGCTGAGGGATCTGTACTCTATCCAAGAAAAATGAAAAAGTCTAGCCTAAGGAGAGCGTTTCTTGAAAGTTTGACAATTATGCTAACACGCATCAGATTGTGATATTATCAAACTGTTTTGGTGTGTTCACAAAATGGTTGGCAATCATACACAGTCTTCTTTTCTTTTTCAACTGGGATGAAGTGAATCAGCCCAGAGGATTTCATTGCCTCTCATTCATGAAGATATTGATTTTTTTTTTTTTTGTCCCCACAAATTGAACACACGGGGATTTCAGCCAACCAGCAAACAATGCTGAAATCACTGGGAGCTCATATTAACACAGAAGGAAAGAAAGAAAGAAAGAAAGAAAGAAAGAAAGAAAGAAAGAAAGAAGGAAAGAGGGTGGTGGCTTTGGTTCCAGAAAGATTATAGCACCATATTGTCACAATATTGCTGGATTTTGGCCTGTATAAAATAATCAAACATTACAATGGGTCTTCAGAGAACAGGAAGAGTTCACTGAAGAGTCACGCCATGTCTAAAGTTTTCACAACATTCTGTAGAGTTAGAACCACTTTTCTTATGGCAAAAAAATAATGAACTGAAATCAACCAAATAACAGGTGTGCCGTTTTTAAATGAGCTTTAATAACCATCGGAAGCCTGAGCAGAAGGTTGGGGAGTAGTGTTGTCCTAGACTGTTAGCTTTGAGGGTAATAGTTCTTTTCACATTGACGGGAGGTTACGGTATCCTGCACAAAGAAAAAAGGCATGAGAATCTTTCTTTTGTGAGGGAGCTTAGTTACAATGCCAGAATGCTTAATGAACAAACAAATGCAACAGATGGTGTTGTAATGTACTAACAACTGTGCCCTGATGCCTGATGTGAATATTCATTTCACCACCAGACCCCAATTTGTTATTCATGTCACAAGGCCAGAACTGCCTCCGAAATATGAACAGCGCATCCTCACTTGAAGGCAAGAAACAAGTCTCATTTGGTAAAGGAAATTTTGACTAATTTCTACATGCTTTTCAGCATTGTGATCTAAAATTAAAATAACTCCGTGACTGTGATTTGTGTAATCTAACTATCTCTGATGGACAAGTTTAAACCCAACTAACATCGGCTTCTTCAGCTGGGAAATGTGTGCCAGGAGCCTGGGCAAATCTGAAAGTGCCTTATGTTCATATTCGCAAAACGCTTACCACCTCAATTTGATATGAAACACATTTCAAAATGGCTACAGAAGTACAATTAGCCATTTATTTTACCACACATGTCATGGGTTTGCGCAGTCAATGCACTTAAAGCAGACTGACCAAGCCGAGACAGAATTGGTGTTGGCGGACGTTTTCTTTTAGAGGACACATGAGGTATGACAATGCCGTCTCTTTACATAAGCAGTGAAATAAAATCCAATATGTTTCATCTTATTTCATCTTTCATCTGATCCAAACAGTCTAGTCCCCTTGAGGACATTACAAGGCAAACACATTAAGAAACCTTGCTTTATCCTGTGCCCAAACAGACATTAATTGAAATACAAAAGGCATAACAACCTTGAGGCGATCTGTGACTCAGTCTGTTAAATGGGCCACTATGAAGCTCGAGGCTAAATGACGGAGTTTGTATTTTTGACTCAGCACTTACTCAGCATCTCACTGAAGTCTCCTCACCAATCGCAAGGTCTGCTCCCGCAATTATGCCCGGTGATATTACGCCACGGCTCTCAAGCCTTGTCTATTTAGCAGAGTAAATTGAACTGTATCTAATAACATCATCCTTAATGAAAAATTAAATCTCCATTAGGACTGTTTGAGAAGGCGCGGCGAAATAGCAACGTACGAAATGTTTTGAGATCGCTGCATAATTACTGTGAAACAAAGCTAATGATATTTAGATCGAGCGAAGAAAACATTACTGCTGCTGTTGGAAACACTTAACCATTCATTCCGATATGCCATGCAATTAACTCTGCTCAAATGAGATGATGAGGAATGTAGCAGAATATTGAACTCTGATTGAAATAGCATTTGCACTTTTCAACAGCACACACACACACACACACACACACACACACACATACACATACACATAGTCAAAGCTATCCAATCATTATTCGGTTACAAGACTCAGCCATGGATGGATTGATAGCAAATTAACTGATGTGTAAAGCATTGTATAGCCTAGACTTCATATAAAATAATCTAAAATAGCTATAGAGAGCAACAGCATCATACAATTCATCTTATCCCCAGATATAGAATACTACTTTGTCTAAGACAACTGATTCTATTAACTGAGAACTGAAGCTATTACAAAACCTGGCTACAGCAAAATGCATCTAATTAAATAGCAGGGACTAGTTGTTCACCAATACACTTGCACACCATTTTATATATAATCACTGGAAGGATCCCAGTCTGATACAGTCATTCCATTAAATATATGAAGCTCTTGAATTTAACAAGACATTTCCTTGCATTATTAATGAATATTCAGTGTTTTAAGGGATTTGATAGTCAGTCGTATCCATCTGTTACCAGATATTTAATCAGGGTTGTTTAAAATTCCTAGTATTCTCTGTCAAAGCTTTATCCTTCTGAACGTGAGAGAGCAAATAACCAAGAAACATTTGTATCAGTTGACTGCCTTACACTATGAGTCTGGTTTCTAGGAAAAGAGTTTTTATCCATTCAAACAGGGGATACATCTATTTTTTTCAACATACACAACCTCCAACACACTGTTTTAATATCACAGATGTCTGGTCTCAAATTGTTTTTTGGTCAGATGGCTTATGATCTTTTTTTTTTTTTTTCCTTTCTTTCTTTATTTCAGATACTGGGGCAAATGGAACACGTTGTTTTAAGCAACTTCTGTTTGAAGAAGATGGGAGAAAGCGTTCACCGACGTCTTTCACATATAAACAGGGCCCTCTTGTATGTCTCCTTCTTCTCCGTGGTCACACAGAGAACTGTTGCCAGGTAACGGCAGGCACATCGCGCTTCAGCAGTCCCAGTATGAATCATAAGCCCTTATGTAAAGTGCTCATTGGAGGAATCCGACACACTCAGTCCAGCGATTGAGAATCTGCAAGCATTCGTGCGGTGTATGCCAAGGTTGTACACATGCTTAAGTGGCCATTGTATTTAAATGAGTGCATATCTTTTCCATTTCTAATCAGGTTGGGCTATCTTTAGACTGCAGTGACCAACGGGGCACAAAAAGTCTAATATGTAGATTAAATTTATATCTGTATCAGGCCTATATCTCATGCCATACAGAGGCCACATGGAAACAACTCTTATTTTATTCATACTTCTCTATGAGAGATATAACATGGAGGAGAAAATATATATATATACTTATATGTGCATGTTTGTAGTACTATGGAAAAGTGCTGCTAAGTCTGAATGGACCAAAACCCTCCTAGGACGCTCACAGTGCCACAGAGACAGGAGACAGAGCGTGTTAAACAGGATCTGTTACACAGCACGACATGCAAATTCAGTTTGTCAGTCTCAGATCAGACAATTACTGAGGAGCCCTTTGAGGAGGATTCTTCAAATCCAGCCCTGGAGGTCCAAAAATCTCTTTGGTTATCAGATTTTCTTATTCATCAGTCTTAGAGGTTGCTGATTGGGTTGAGAACACACACACACACACACACATACACATTTCTCAAGAAAATTCTGCCTCTAATTGTGAACCCTTTGTACAAAACAGTAGGGCTATGTATTTTGGATCACCTGCCATACAGCCTGCAGCAACAACAAAATTAATCAATAAAATGATTCAAAGACACGTAGTTATCCTTTGTGTTGCTGTTTTTGTTTGTTTGTTTGTTAGATTGTTTGTTTTTGTTCCTTTGCTCATGTGTTAGTCTGTCTGTTACTTTATACGAGCAAAACATAATTATGTACATCAAAAGTGACCACCTTACTATGGACAAAAGCATAATTTGTACATGAAAAGCTGATGTCTTATTACCAAAAGAAAAAAAAATCATAACTCAGACATCAAGAAAAGCAAGGAGATGGTAAAAGAAAAGTGTATTTAGGCCCTGAGTTATTGCCCCGAGGTGGGCTCTGTAATGCAACGGAAGTACTGAGGGCGGTAAGTGGAAACCCTGAAAGTGTCACATCTGCGATGATACATTAACTTAACATCCAGATTTCTCGTATTCCAACCTCTCTTTTTTTTCCCCCCCTGTAGAAGAGAAAAAGAGGCACAGCTTTGTCATCTGGGCTCTCGAGAGCGGTCGTAGGAAGCGAATGTATTAAACTAGCAGCTGTGGTGTGAAGATTAAATTAATGTGGTATGAAGGGCTCACTTTCTTTCTGTGCTCCAATAGATGCCTCAGACAAAAAAAAAAAAAAAAATCTCCTGGTTGGAAAGAACAGCAACTGTGAGAAAAAGTCATCAGAATGACTGTAATAAAATTTGGGCTAAACTCCAAGTCTGCACCACAAATTGTACCTAAAACCCTCATTTGCACATTTCTTTTATGAAAAACAAGATTTTTATTCTAACCACGTTACGGTCCTTCAAACAAGAAAAACTTTCACAATAATGTGTGGTATTATACCTATTTTGCTTCTCACTTGTCTCGCTGCATAATAGAACTTACCCACATTATCATTCTTACATTATTGTATCAGAACTAAACTTACCTATATTATCATTCTTACCTTATTGTATCATAACTAAACTTACCTATATTATCATTATTACATTATTGTATCAGAACTAAACTTACCTATATTATCATTCTTACATCATTGTATCATAACTAAACTTACCTATATTATCATTATTACATTATTGTATCATAACTAAACTTACCTATATTATCATTCTTACATTATTGTATCATAACTAAACTTACCTATATTATCATTCTTACCTTATTGTATCAGAACTAAACTTACCTATATTATCATTCTTACCTTATTGTATCAGAACTAAACTTACCTATATTATCATTCTTACATTATTGTATCAGAACTAAACTTACCTATATTATCATTCTTACCTTACTGTATCATAACTAAACTTACCTATATTATCATTCTTACATTATTGTATCAGAACTAAACTTACCTATTATCATTCTTACCTTATTGTATCATAACTAAACTTACCTATATTATCATTCTTACCTTATTGTATCATAACTAAACTTACCTATATTATCATTCTTACCTTACTGTATCATAACTAAACTTACCTATTATCATTCTTACCTTATTGTATCATAACTAAACTTACCTATATTATCATTCTTACTTTACTGTATCATAACTAAACTTACCTATATTATCATTCTTACCTTATTGTATCAGAACTAAACTTACCTATATTATCATTCATACCTTATTGTATCATAACTAAACTTACCTATATTATCATTCTTACTTTACTGTATCATAACTAAACTTACCTATATTATCTAAACTTACCTATATTATCATTCTTACTTTACTGTATCATAACTAAACTTACCTATATTATCATTCTTACCTTATTGTATCATAACTAAACTTACCTATATTATCATTCATACCTTATTGTATCATAACTAAACTTACCTATATTATCATTCTTACCTTACTGTATCAGAACTAAACTTACCTATATTATCATTCTTACCTTATTGTATCAACTGAACCATCAACTAGCAATGGTCACAACAACAAGCAGTTGTAAAGAGTACAAAGTAGTTATGTCATTTGCCATTAAAGTCTACAGCGGACTGCTGATCAAACAGGTTTTTTTGCTCATAAAATCTCCCCCACACCAGGTACCACCAGCAGCGCTGGGTTTCCACTAGAGGAGAGGCAAAGCATTTGTGCGTCTACCTGACCAAGGGCAAATTGTGCTTGTGTCAGCCTGGGTGGCAGTCTCACTACTGCCAGCACTGTCACAACCACTCCTGTTACTGTCGCTATTGTCCTTTATTTATTTATTTATTTATTTATTGGACTATTTGTCCAGAATCATAATGCTACAGATGCAGCCTATCCATTACAGCATTAGGATTTTCATATGCTGGTGAATGATGGGCATGCTTTATCAGTCATTATACATCAAAGCAAATCATTCATCTGCAAAGAAGGCATCTCTGTCTCTTTCTCTAAGAGTCCCTCTGCAGATGGAAAGAGGGAATGATCAAAAGGGGTTTTTTTTCTTCTTTCTTTTTTTGTGATTCAAAAGAGCATCTTTTTTTCATCTTTATTCTAGATTCATCTCTTAATATCACCTATATCAAAGTTGCTTTCTCTGCCTAAATTAAACAGAGGGATACAAAACACAAGCCTCTATACCTTCCCTAAGCTAATGAGCAACAGGGATTTCAACAGTGTTGTTTGGAGAGTGAAAATGTGTGAGGGAGTGTGAAAGAGTGTGATTGTGTGTGTGTGACAGAGAGAGAGAGAGAGAGAGAGAGAAGAGGAGGGCAGAGCAGCTGAGAGACAAACAGTGAGACTTGAGTGTTGGACAGTGATAGTGTGAGGAGAAGCAGTGTCTGATGTCTTGGTGTGGGACTTGTGACTGACAGGCAGAGGAAAGGAGCACGTGAGGAGAGAGAACGTGTTTCAGAGCACCTCATGTGAGAAATGGTACCTGTTGCATCCTCAGGGTGTGTGTTGTATACTACAGCAGCTGCTCATAGTAACTCTATAAAGAGGAGAGAGAACTACATCATCCTCAAGGTACAAACGCCTCTCACATGTATAGTCTCCTATGTCCAAAAGTGATATTCTACTTACTGAGTTCACCAACAGGTTAAGAGCCTGGCACTGCATTAAAAGGCACTTTTTACTGCTACCTAACAAACACTATTTGAGCAAATTAGTATTACAAACCAGCAATCATTTGCTTATCAGTCACGGGTGCCTGTCTAATATACACAGCATGTGTTCAGAGCTTTACACTCAGCTACATAAAGACATTTAATTATTTGTGTGGAGGGAGTTGTGATGAGTAAGTGAAACCTTTAAGATGATCAGAGAAAGAGCCAATCAGATGCAAGACATGCAGTTGAACAGAGTTTATTATGAATGTGTTTGAGAGAATGAATTCAGTGAGTGAGAGATCATGTCTGTGCTCAAAAGTTCATGCAAGGGAGTTGGCAGAACATTTCATCTCATGGCCCCTTCCTGAGGTATTTCCAGAACATTCTGTTCAAACTGGTACGGTCATGAGGTGCAAATGTACTCATGACACTCAAACAAGGAACTTTTTCTTTATTGGATCTATAGTTATATATGGATTATGACTATTAATATACCACCTCTCGGGTCATTTGAAGAACAAGCAGTTATATCATAGCATGTGACTGAAAAATGAACAAACTTTGAATACATGTGCAACTGAAGTTCTTTGAAAACCTTTGAAACTTCCTGGTATAGTCTGCAGCTCTTGCTACTTCTCCCAAAAGCCTACACACACACACACACACACACACACAATCACCAGTCACTGCCACTACCACAACATTACTTTGTAACATATGCAGGACTGCTTCACCAAGTAAAAGGTCAAAAAAAGTTCTACCAAAATAGTTGTGTAGGAACTGAAAAATGCTTTACTACTTTAGAATATGTACTGGATATCGATCACACTCTCCTTTACTGTTTGAATCAGATCTGTGTTTGGTTGGACCAAGAGAAGTAGTAGGAGAAGAGTAATAGGGTAGAGTCGAGTGTGTTCGAGTGGCAAGTTCAGATAAATGTTATCAGAACGGACTTATTCGTGTTTGACTTTGTTTCACCCACATATACCTTTGAAGACTCATCTACAAATTCAGTAGAGCACCTTCACTTTTGCACTTGTATCAGTTTTCTAAAAAGAGATGGAAAGAAAACCTGATGTAAGAGCAGGAAAGCCTGATTTGACTTTCTGATGCAGGGCAATGTGATCTTTTGAAGCACTGAAATACTTCGATGGGAAAAGAGACCTTGACATTCTTGCGGTGAGATCAAATTTACAACTGGAATAAACAGTCTGAGGCAGTCCTGATGTCTGCATGGCACAGATGGTAAATGATTAGCATTACCATGGAAATTGACCTGCGGATTTTCATCAGTCACGCTGTCAGCTCTAATCACACTGGTGCAAGATCTGACCCCATAGCAGAGGCTCTGCACGGGCTGAGTGAGACACTATATGCTCTGAAGCCAACCCAGAAGGCGGGTTTTCACAGGAAAAAGGATTACATTTGAACAAGTCCGATTCTTCTCTCTCTCTCTCTCTCTCTCTCTCTCTCTGTCGGGAATCTCACACTACCTCATGCTGACTCACTGCTCTGCACACAGCTGTGGCCAAATGTTCTTACTTAGCACTTCAGCTGGTTTTGTTTTTAAAACAGGCTGTAGCCTTCTTTTAAGAAAAAAGTAAACAAATGAGAAACCTAAATGAGAAACAAACCTACTATATATGTGTTATTGAGGCCATTTAACATCAGCCCAGCACAATGCTTGCTAAACCATGGCTAACACACACATGCGTAATCATGGCTGCACTGACCATTTAAACTGCTGGTAAATTCCAGGACATGTTTATCTGCCACTATTTACATATGCAGTGGTAACAGATATCTAGCTCATGCAAGTTAACAAGGTTTTAAGAAAGAAATCACTCTCAGCATACTGCATACGGCAGCACAGAGCACTGATTTTGATGAATTGACCTGATTAAGCTGCAGCTAGAGAGCAAGAAGTTATTTTCATTCACATGTAGGCTATGCATCATGCATGTTATTACAGAGAGGGAAACACTGTGTGTGTGTGTGTGTGTGTGTGTGTGTGTGTGTGTGTGTGTGTGTGTGTGTGTGTGTGATGGGGGCTGAGGGGATGCTGATGTTTATCGGCATTCTCACAAGGCCTGCCAGGAACTGTACGAATATAAAACCTTCCTGCCATGTGCCATTCTAAGTATACAATCTGTACAGTGCACATAATCAGGTAAAGGCTGGTGAGCTGGGCATTCTGTATGGATTTTACAGGGCAATGACTGAATGGATGAAAAATGGCACTCTTTCTACATTAAGGTAGAATGACTTATCGAAACAGAGAGACGACATACAACCTACACAATGTGATCAGAACTAAAACAAAAAAAAAAATACAATGAAACAGAAGACACCCCCCCTCCACCCCACCGCGAGTTTCATCGGGAGTTCATTAGCTGTTTTATCACTTTGAAACAAACTCTACGTCAGTGTTGTACTCTCTGAGGCAAAGCTTCGATTAAAAACAAAACAAACAACAACAAAAAAAAACCCATCTTTTTTGACAAGACTGCATTTGCTTGCAGGTTCCAACTTGTTCACCAGCCAGTGGCAAAACTCCTGTTGATAAATTTGCCTCATTTTCATAATCCCCAGTGTAACATGCCAAATAACAGACACTAATTAAAAGTAGAAAGTAATCAGCGTGTACCCTTGTTTTAGTTCGTGCAAAAGTTTGCAATGAGCATACATTCAACACACAATTAACCCTTGACCATGAGTGTAACAAAGTCTGTAAAAGAGATCATTTTGTCTCTATCACAATTTTTTCAGCTCTGCCTATCTCAGGTGCTACAACTTTGCCTGTCTGCGGCGTCAGGAGAGAATTGATCTGTGTTCTGTTCAAATCCAGTTTGGCTGTCTTCCATCAGAGAATCTTATTTGCTTTGGATGAAAGTGTGTAAAGTGTCAAAATTCATGAAAAGTCTGATCGATACATGATGACCCAGTACACTGGTAAAGGGGCCATGTGCAAACATTTGTTTAATCCTGATTTGGGATGTGAAAAAGGATCCTAGTGGAATCTACTTAATTCTTTGTTAGCTCTTCCATAGTTGTAGGGAAAAAAGGTCTGGTGTAATTTAAGACAAAGTGTAAATATTAAGAAAATAGGATTATTTCTCTCTGGAACGTTAATGGCAGGAAAAAAAAGTCGTTTATGAGGGTCAAAATGTAAAGCTGACAGATGTTTTGTACCATCTGGGCTCTCCTTCTTTTTATAGATCCAAAATCTGGACCAATGAGAACGTCCCGGTCTGTCTCTGTGTTTTAGAGTGTGTGTGCAGGTGTGAGCTGGCACACTGACTGGACAATATGTGGTGAGTCAATGCATTAGCATTAACTAAATCACCAATGCTCAAAAAACAGACAATTTAATCCTGTCCCAACATCAGTTATTGTTTTTTTGGCCTTGTTTTAAATTACCACAAGAAAAATATCCCCACTGTTTGCCTAATGGCAACACTAAAGACAGATAATCAACCTTTCAATTGTTCAATGAATTCTGACAAATACAAAGAAAACTTGTGCATTCAGAGACAAGTGAACAGAAACACAAGCATCCCACAGATGTTCTTGATTTCCAACAAGACGCTGGACACTGTGAAATGCCATCATGACAGAAGGGTCCAGTTATTGCAGATTTAACTATCACCAGAATACGGACGCAGGAACTCAGTTAGCTCACAAAGAGCAGATGCAAAGTTTTGGCAAAGGTTACAGGAATGATGCAACGGATACAACATTTGAATGAAACCAGAAGAACGAAATAACAGGAAAACCAAAGCAAGTATCTTTTTTTTTTTTTTCAGACTGCATATCGGCAAGGAAAATGGAAATACTTGTTCAAGATTTGATCAAGCGATTTAGAGTTCTGATTAAAAATGTGATGCATATTTCACAGGCTATGGATGAATAAACTGAAAATACTAACAAGGCCCGAATGATTATCTGTGTGCAAACATTCCTTCCCACAATCTCATTTTTCCTCTTCACTTTGCTTTTCTCTCTGATCCACATCTTTTTTTTTCTGTTGATTGTCCTGATTTACAACCTCTCTCTACTTACTTGCAACAGTATTTATTAAAACGGGACACTGAACAGAGAAGCTGTGCGTTTCCTGACCCCTCTTTGCCAGAACAATCCCCACTGCACCATATTTTGCCCCCAGAGAGACAAGAGTGGACAGGGCTTACAAAGGACATTGAAATGAAAGGAATAACTGTGTGGTCATATTCTAAAAATACAGCTCCAACCAGGGTATAGACTCACGGACTGAACTTTAATGTCACATACAGCACAACAACGTGTCTTTTTTTTTCACACAAGGCAAAGTGCTGTAATTCTTTGTCTATGACACCAGATGAAAAGAGATGGCCAGTACAGAGCTCTTTTGAGATAAGCCAGGGCCCCTATATAACCATTTGTATATTTTATTTGAAATTGCATGGTCTTTTAAAAAGTGAAATCACTGACCTCACTAATGTTAACAGTCGCGCAATTTTGGACAAAAGAATGTTCTGAATTAGACCTCTGTCTGTTTTTTTTTTCATCGGTTTTATTTTTATAACCCCTCTATTTATTTGTAAGAGTATTAACTAGAACTGGACAATGAACAGTGACGTTGGACATTTCCTGACCTGCTTTGTAAGAATAATCCTCACTACACAACATTTTGTTCCCAGAAACACTAGAGATGACAGGGCTTACAAAGGGCATAGCAATGAAATCAATAACCGTTTGGTCATAGACTAAAAATACAAATACAGCCAGGGCACAGAGACGAGAACTGAAAGTTAGCCGACTTAAGCTTGACTTAAACTTGTCATTGATGATTCTTTGCTTATGATACCGTATGAAGATTTAGATCAAGAGCTAATGAGAGCCCATGAAAATATCATGCTTACAAGCACATGCTTACTAGAACAACTATTAACAGGCAAATAAATCATTAAGCATGCAACCAAAATTCATTATGGAATGACTCCTCAAAGGAAGTAATACCAATTTCTCATGCAGCCTAAGGTGAAACCTGTCTAAATCACTCACTCTTAATTAGCCCTCTTGTCTGAATAATCCTTCAGAAAATGAGGCAAGACTAAAAACGTCCCTGAAAACAAGCCTTCGACACGCTTCTGAATGCCTCTAAATCTCTGCTCCCTCTTTCTAAGCCTCTTCTCTAATCCTTGATGCCTCCAAGTAGAAATGAGACCACAATTTCATTTAACAAAGCAAAAGCTTCCTCCCTGCACCCGTTTTTATCTTGAAGTATCTTAAATAATCCTGCTCCTATGTCCTCTGTGTCTGGTAAAGGAACGATTTAATCTGGGTTGTACTTTCTTTCTCATATTTACTCTTCCTTTGCTGAATGTACAAACAGAGTTGTGGTGACCAAGGTAAACTGCCCCAGAACTTTTTGCCTTCAAACTAGACCCAACACCGGATATAAACTTAAGCCGCTCACAACTGGGCATTTATTAGACCAGATAAAATCATTGAGAATATTTTCTTTCTTCCGGAAGTAAGCCGAGTGTTTGAGTGGTGGAACAGCTGAGGGTAATTGTGTCGTAGGATCTCTAGGGTATAGTACCTGGAATGATTTTGAGTATCCAAAAGCTATTCTCTTGTCTGAACCTGCCGTCAGCTCCACATATTGCTTTGTGTCTCATACCTTAAAGATAACAGAGGAACTGTTGTAAAAAGTAGTAATCAAAAAATAACTTTGACCTTAAACAACGTTGACTGCAAGGCCATTAGAACAATTTGAAGAAAAGACAGACCATTTAACTATAAAATGAAATTAAGACCCACCCAAATTCATATATGCAAGCATGGATAAAAATTGTGGAAATAATACAAACTTAATTGTTACACATTGAGAAGCACCCAAGATCAGATCCCCCTTCTGGGTAATTAAGCAGTGTGATGGAATGAGTCTAATACAACCAGACAGCTGCTCAAAACCAAATGCGAGTTCAATTAAAATGTAAACAGTAGTAAGACTCCGTTGATGAACTTTATCCAAACTAATTATGTGGGGAGAGGAACGGAGGATCCCAAGAAGAGGGGATGTATAAGCCTCATCTGCATACACATTATTGTGTCAACAGAGGTAGGCGGGCGAAGCTTAAGCTTGTCAGTGAGTAATCGCAACGCTCTTATTCCACTCGCAACACAGCTAAAGGTCAGACGTCCACCACTGGAACCCACAAGGCTGCCTCCTGAGCTCCGGTGTGACATTTTAAGTATGATGTCAATTAGATAGCTAATATAGAGCTCTCTCGAGGTAAGCCTATCCTCCTATATAACCTTTTAAATCTTTGATTTAAACTGGTAAGGCCTCACAAAAGTAAAAGCAACTAATCTCATTGATGTTGACAGTATCTTCATTTTGCTCAAAAGAATGTTCTGAATCTTTTTTTTCCTTTGAAAATAAACTTTTCACATAGCATGATGTGCCTAAGATTCGGCTAAAAATCCAAACACGTTTTACAGACGAACCCCTTGTTCTGCCATATCGGTCTACAATTCATATATAATTAATAATTTTCTGAATCTGTTCTTCAGTATTTCGCATAAACGTGATCAAATACGATCCCTATGGGGAAAGAATTATAGAGCTCTGCTTTCTGACATCTGCTTAGAGAACTAAAGATTACCATCCAATGCCAGCTCTGTTTCTGACCCAGACACAGGCTGTCAGATAGCTTGAATTTTGACAGTGAGTCTTGTTGTCACATGTTCTCTCTTCTCTCTCTTGCACGAGGATAGGCCAACAAACTCTGCTTGGCTGTCTCTTCAAAGTTCAGCCAAAGTATGGTCGCCGTGGAAACAAAGCTTTCACGGCCACAGATATCGTGGTCTCTCCGTCTGCATGGAGACTGAAAAGCGAGAAATAATTTTGTGTCAATATCATGTCAAGCCCATCCTAATGGGGGTAGTCTAAGCTGTATATTATCGTTCACAGCAATAGTGAATAGTCTCACACATCACAAATTTGAAGGGTTTTTTAGAATCTTCCATCAGCTCATCCACAAATGGTCAAACATCTGCACCATGTTTGATTGGCTCCTAGTTAGTGCATTTTACAGCAGACCAAAATTTTAGGTGTGAGAGTGGACTCAGGGGAGCTAAACATTCATCCTTCCCCCCTCAGCCAATGCCGAACAATATGCAAAGTAAAAACAGTTGAGGAGAGTGGTGCAATAGCTATTTGTACATACAGTTTTCTTAACTTCAGTAAAGCTTCCCATAGAGCCGCTGGAAAGTCTATTATGTGCTTAAGAATAAAAAACAGACCTCACTTTTCTGTACTACACTTCAGAAAGTGACTGTAATTGTTAGAACATTGTTACAATGATGACAGTTTGTGCGTGCGTGTTTGTGAGTGTATGTCACAACAAAGTGTGTGTTTCACTGTAATAAAGCAGCCTGAAGCTGAAGGCATCAGCTGCCCTTCTTTCAGTAATGACTCAGATAACACCATCAGCATAGACTACACTGATGGAAAAAGCCATTCAGAACTATTATTTTTCCTTGTGTTGAAGCCATTTGCATTTTAGAGGGGGAATAATCAAAAGCACACAGGTTGTTTAATTTCATCTCAGTTGCCACTTCAATTTACCAGGTCAACAATAATTCACTCCAGCCTTGGAAATCCATTTCTAACAAGTTTCATTTTCTCAGTAAACACCATTTATGTAAACCATCGTGATCTCACCTCGCGTACAAAGGCAGCAGCAGTAAACTGCAAATTTTCGATCGTCATGAGCAGCATTGAGCAATAGTCCGTCAAAGCTGCAAAAAAAAACAAAAAACATGGTAAACCTAATTTTATACAGACATTGTGCAGGACTTTGTATGTTCACTGATTATTAATTTGTTCACATGTAACACACCTGCACAATAAAGAATTTGATTTAACTAACTGAGGTATGTCAGCTGAGCTGCTTGTTTCTTATTGCAAGATATTTACTAATTTGTTTAACACACAATAATAAAAATTGATCCGATCTCCCATTTACCTCTATGACCAAGAAAGACAAATTTGAAATATCATCATTAATATTATGGGCAGAATATTTGAAAATATCAAGATATAACTTTTCCCATGTTGTCTATACCTAAACTGCAACCATCTCTGTCAAGGATAGATGCATAATGAAATGCTTGGTTTTCAGCCAAGGTTGCCTGAGTAGCGTAGGTGAAAATGATGACAGATACATTATTCCAAATCCCAGTGGTAACAACCGCATTATGTAGAACACATTGCAGAGACAAAGGTTTTGGATACCATGGAGGATAGAAATACAACCATACACATTCAACATTCGCTATTTAAGTGGAATCAAATTATGGGCCATCTGCAACAGCAAGATTGATTTCTTTGCTGTTCTTTTTGCATCTTTTTCCCTATGAAAATATCATGTCATTTATGAAACAAATGTACCCCCTCTGATATCAGTTAGATTTCACTGGAGAACAGAAACTGTTTGAACACATCAAGGGAGAAGATTCAAATATGCAAAAATTTCCACTAGTGCACTCAAGATCACTAAGTTCATTTTCAACAGAAACACAGCGGAGAAGGAGATCAGAAGTCTCTCAAAGGTTCATTGAAGCAAAGACAGCTCCATCCCCTTCCAGAATTAATATATTAATTACAATGAAGGTATAAAATAACAATTTAACCGACAGCAGAAATCATCATCTCAATACATGCCTGTTAAAAAAAGAAAGAAAAAAAAAAGACATGAAAATATAATGGCCACCTCCAAAGATATCAATGTTTCTAGCTTGCAGCTTAAATCTTTATTCAGCAAGCCCATGCTCAAGGGAGTTCTATTAGAATGAGATGTGCTCACATGAACAGTGACAGAGAACCAGACAGGGGCTTAACTGATCTACTGCGAGGCAAGTTGAGTATAAGAGAGAGGGCACTTGGTTTTCCCCTGACAAACAGCCTTTCTGAAAGATACCTCAGCTTTCACTCTGCCTCTAATTCATCATTTGATGAAACACTCCTCACATTTCTATTTCTTAAGCATAGAGCATAGTTTTCTGTATGTGTGCTTATTTGCTTGAATATTTAAGAGCTTAGACTTACAGGGGATGTGGGGGCGGGGTGGGGGGGGTTATGACATTGGAAAAGCAGGCCATGTAACGTATGCTCTCAAGTTTAGTCCCTGGCACAGTAGGAAATCTAGCCTTTGAACCTGCACTTCAATCACTCAAGCGACTGCCTCATTACCACTGATGGAAAAAAAGAGTTGCCTTTAGATTACAGTTTTTACACGTCATGGCCCAAGCCACTGAATAGTTCACTTTTAACTTTCTTTTGTTAGACTGTTACACTTCCAGGCATTTTGCATGGTGTATGCCGTAGCAAGAAAAATAAATTCCAGCAGGCCTACTTGTATCTTCTTGTACCATGCACAAAAAAAAAAAAAAAGACTGCCAAGGACTTGCCCAGACGTAGCCCTTCGCCATAGTATTTTACTGCGAACGCAGCTTTATAGAGATCCCTATCTTATTCAGATCAAGTGGCTATAAAATGTAGCACAAGGAGTGACTGGGGGACACCGCTTCCATTAAGGGTTCAAGCTAAAACCTTGGGCTTTTGGAGGCCATGTGGAGGAGGAGGAGGAGGATGAGGAGAAGGAGGAGGAGGAGGGGTGTGGATGAATGAGTTTCAGACTGTGATCCACTGTCAGGCATGGAGGCTCTAGGCTGAGCCTGGATGCTCTGGGTTTTAGGAGTAATTGGGAGCAGAGGTGGGAAAAGGGTCGGTGAATTGGTCGCTCGGAGGATGGGAGAGGGATCTGACTAGATGGTTACACCGCTGAACATCAGTAACATGAATCATAGTAATATCCCCCAATCCAAGCCATGAAAGTCAATAGATCTGAATTTGTCTAAGCTATGGATGAGCAAGCGGGAACATTCTGAAACGTTGAGGTAGTTGACTCAAAAGGAAATCAGGGTCAGGGGATACATATTAGCTGACACGGGTGGTACGGTTGAGCAATGCAAGATAGGAAGATTCTTCATGTGTATTTTAAAGTCTTTCTAATGCTACATTCCAAGATAAGATACTGTTTCAAATCGGTTTTCACACCGCTTTTGAATTTGATCTCACTTCGTCGAGATATTTAATCGAGGCACCAGGTATTGTGTTGGGTTTAGCATAATTTCTAGATCTGGCTCTGGTTGCCTCAGCTGAAATTGATTCCTCATGCTGAATGCACGTTGGTACAATGGCAGGAAGCAGAGATTAATGGATGCCTTCACTGTCCGTTCCTTTTCGAAACAAAATATTGTCTTATAATTTGTAAAAGTATGATAAAGGGTTTTTTGTTGTTGTTGTTGTCGTTTTTAATTTGTAGCTTTTTGGGGGTTTTGTTCTGTTATTTATAATTCTGAGACCAAAGCTTTTAAAGGGTATTTCCTGCCCCTGGCTACACCCTAAGAGAGTCTGAGTCTGAAGCAAGTAGCACAGTCAGGGCAGGTAGAGAGACAGAGAGAGGGAGAGAGAGGCAGAGAGAGAGAGAGAGAGAGAGACAGAGAGAGGGAGAGAGAGAGAGAGAGGTAGAGAGACAGAGAGAGGGAGAGAGAGAGAGAGAGAGGGAGAGAGACAGAGAGAGGGAGAGAGAGAGAGAGAGGTAGAGAGACAGAGAGAGGGAGAGAGAGAGAGAGAGGTAGAGAGACAGAGAGAGGGAGGGAGAGAGAGAGAGGTAGAGAGACAGAGAGAGGGAGGGAGAGAGAGAGAGGGAGAGAGAGAGAGAGGGGGAGAGAGACAGAGAGAGGGAGAGAGAGAGAGAGAGGTAGAGAGACAGAGAGAGGGAGAGAGAGAGAGAGAGGGAGAGAGACAGAGAGAGGGAGAGAGAGAGAGAGAGGTAGAGAGACAGAGAGAGGGAGAGAGAGAGAGAGAGGTAGAGAGACAGAGAGAGGGAGAGAGAGAGAGAGAGGTAGAGAGACAGAGAGAGGGAGGGAGAGAGAGAGAGGTAGAGAGACAGAGAGAGGGAGGGAGAGAGAGAGAGGTAGAGAGACAGAGAGAGGGAGAGAGAGAGAGAGAGGTAGAGAGACAGAGAGAGGCAGAGAGAGAGAGAGAGAGAGTATTGAAATTGAGAAGAAATTACATTAATGTGTCAGTCCTAATACTTTTCCTTTTTTTTTACCGGTATACAGCAACAGTTAAACACGCCAATATATATCCCTTTCGCCTCAGGGCAAGATAATGGAAAACAGCTAGTTCTCTCTCTCTCCAACTGGTCCCAAGAAATGACCATCACCCTGCTTTTTCCTCATTCAGTCACATTTAATCTGCCACCCTACTGTAACTCTTTCAGTTATTAGCAGACACACAAGCTCAAGCACAAATGGACTCACTGTGACACACTGTGATAAAAAGGCTGGGCATAGACTAGAAAAAGGATTATGTTTTTTTTTTTTCCTTCTTCTTTTTCTACAGGTTCTTATTGTGTCCTGGCACACCCTCTGGGCATTTATCTGACTTTGCTCCTCTGTTTAGACCAATGGTTACATGGAAAGTGTTTCTGGGAAATATCTTTTCCTGCATCGGTTGCTAGCACTCTCTTTGTGAGACGGGATTTCATGAGAACCGTGCGTCAGGAATTCCTATAACTTTTTTTTTTTTTTTTTAAATAGTTAGATCAAAGTAATGATGAGGTCATTATAAATGAATGGCCAGTAAGGAGAGATAACCTTGATAGTGAATTTGTTGAATCCAATTAGTTATCATCTACTGAATGCATCTACTGACCAATAAGAGATGCATGCGAAACCAGAAAAAAACAAAAACCTCTCTTCATATTTCAAGTATTCAATAATATCAAATATCTCAAATTTTCTTTTCTTTCAGTGTCAGACTGATCTTGAACCCATATGTTGTCCAAAGTCCTGGAGGAGTGCTGAAGATTGTTGACTTTTGACTGGTCTGAAATGTGCAGCTTATTCACTGTGTAATAATATATAGTATATGATAATATCCACTGTAGCACAGGCTGAAGCACTGCATCAGCCTGACTCTCCTTTCTCAGTCCTATACGTAAGCCTTAGAACTCTCCTCTGAGCATCGCTGTACAGTTTTTAAACATAAAACACCATATATGAAACATTAAATGAAATTTTTTGAAAATTCCGTGACGCTGTAATCATTCCATGTAAGTCATAAGGGATCTTGAATTAGAAGATGAAAAAGAAGCTTCAAATGATTTTTTTCTTTTTTTTTTTGACGTAGGCACAGCTGATATAGCGATTATGGTATAAACATGCACGCAGATCACGTTGAAGATCATACTGACCATGCATGTGCACACAGCAATGATTAACCCACCGTACGAGTCACAGCTTTGGCAAGACACTTAAATGTATTTTGAGAATTAAAAAAAAAAAACAAAAAAAAAAAAAAACAGTTTGTCCTGGTTTTCTAAGTCACTTCAGTGTACATACACTGCCTATGGAATGACTGATTGACCCTGACTAAGATTAAAGTATAAGAGAATGACTGAACTCAGAGATTGATTGAACTCCTCTGCCGTCAGCAGTCTCCCTGTCAACGGCAACCATTATGTAGCACTCTCACTGCCCATCTCTTCCGTTTATTTAGCGCTGTCTCAAATAAACATAAAACAAATGGATGTCTCTCGTCCTCTCATTGGACCAGAGGGCCATGCCAAGAGGCCATCCCTCTGGATTCCCGTAGAGGCTAATTGATCTGGGCATCATGCCTACTTTAAAGGCTTCACAATAGAGCACTGGATCAATGGGAAAACTGGCTTTTCATGCCCCCCACAAGACCCATGCTTCCATCAACAACCCTGCCACCCAAACAACATTCATTTCCCCCTGGGCTGAGGTTAAGGGGGATTGGCTGGTCCTATAGACTACATTTATTGAACAGTTACTGCCAGTCTCTATGGATCGCTGCTTTACTCTGAATCACAGTGTGATGCCATTTATCCATTAGGTGAGAATGGCAGCAGTTTAGGTCCCCACAGCTTTGAAATCCATCGTTTAACACCTCATAGCCACCTCCAGTGAATGGAACACCTCAGGATTTACAGGACTCATAGACAGTCGGTGATCTAAGGGGGCTGGGATGAGGGAAGATGCCATCCCCCTTGTTAACAAAATGACCAAAATGTATCCCTCTTGTTAACTTGCCATTTAAAGTATTTACTCATTACTTTAATACACAGTTATAAAAACAAGAAAAGAGAAGGAAGAATAACTGGATAAAATGGAATTGTAGAATTAGAAATGTCACAGTTACGATTAAGCTATCCTGCAACAATGTCCTTTGGGAGGTGTACATGGGGATGTGTGTGTGTGTGTGTGTGTGTGTGTTGGTTGGTGGTGTGGGAAAGAGCTCCACTGAAGAGCCAACAGAATGCCCCAAACAACCCCTAAAGTTTGAGATGGGTACCTTCCCACTCAAAGATTCAAACTTAAAGTACACATACCTCCAGAAAAACAAAAAAGCAACTTGACAAGCAATGTGTCATTAAAATGTGTTTACTATTAACAGGTCTATGAGCAGGATATATGCCTTTATGTCGCACAAACTGTATAAACAGTTACCATAATACAACAATTCACATAACTGACAACAGATTAAAAGCATACACCAAATATTCGGCCATACTGTTGTTAGTTCATTGCATCATATATGCAGAGACTAAAGGTCCCCGGCCTGTTCTCCACACTTGCCAATCTAGCAGTCAGTGATCACAGACAGTGAGGAGCCTTTGCTGTTGTTGGTGATGTTTGCAAAAATTAGTGTCCTTTTTCAAACCCACTGTAATCACCCAGCTATGAAAAACACCTCTGTGACTGAGAAGACATTGAGGCTGACTGTATTTATGGCTCTACTTATGGTGAAGGAAATATATGTGAGCTGCCTTCACCTGTACCGCGGTGGGAGCCATGTGAGGGAAAGATTTATGAGTTACATGTAATTCTGAAAAAGATTTTGAGGGGGAAAAAGTATACACTGAAAACCAATCATGTTGTGTGGATTGCCTTCCCCGCTTACCCAAGGCACAAAGTCTAATGGCTATCTCTCACCAGGCAAAAAGATATCATCTTATGATGCTTACCCTGGCTTATGTCCAGTATGGCCATATGGCATCTTAACTTACATATACTGTTAGGCGAAAGTGACATTAATATTATCATCCATCTCAATTAGGCTCTCTGAAGCATTCGTTTTGGTTTGCACCACTAGCCTATAACCACAAAAATTTGATTTTGGGCACTTCAGTCAGTACATAATATCATAAAAGTCACATTAATATCTTATATGCTACAGTTACGATATATGTAACTACAAGACAAATAACAACAAGACAAATGTTCTGTATGTGCAATTGAACATCAGTAGAGTGAATGGATCTTGTGTTAATGTGGTCCAGGAGTCCGGTGGCTTTAAACAGCCATATGTCGGTCATGAAACAGTACTGCGCTATCATGCTATCACGGCTCGGAAGCCCTTTAATCCAAAACCGCTTCGGGGCTAGTGTGTGACTGAAACACCAAGAGAGAAACACTGAGAGAGCAGAGAGCACAAAACATAAAACAATGTTTCTAAGTTGTCACCTCCTTAGAAAAGGTTAATACCCCTTTCTCTTTTTGCACAAAATCTGTATTTTAGCTCTTTGGTTTGAGGATTATGATCTCATTTCTCGCTAAAACGACTCTGAGTATTGCACTGAATTGTTAAATACCAAGTTCGCTGTATCAATATACAGACACACCCACACACACACTAGCCATGTAGGTCTCGACTGCATTTCTTTCTTTGTTCAGAATATTTTCCCCCTCTGGAACATAACCCAGGTACAGAGGCAGGTGAGGCTTGACATTAGCAGTCCGCCACTACGCCCGCTCTTTGGTCAGTAGGGATAAAGCCTTAATCTTATGTGGATGAGATGAGGGATTAATGCAGACTCACAACTTAACTCTCAGCGACACAACTCGAATTGTTGAGTGCTTTAGGCTTTAGGCTTTTTTGACTTTTTTAGAGTTTCATGTATGTACACAGAATTTATAACCTGCTGTGTTGAAATCTGTCACATGAGAGTATGTGCGTGTGTATGTGTTTGTGTATGTGTATGTGTTTGTGTATGTGTATGCCTATGTGATTGACTCTGTACATGCATTCATTTTCTATACCAACATAATCTATGCAGATGTTACAATATATAAGACTCCAAAAGATAATCCATATTATTCCACAGAGGGATCAACTATGTCAGATAGCGCATCTGGGTGGACCCAAATCCTGTTCAAAAAGAAGGATGGAGGAAGCATGGATACAGAAAAATCCAAAGGAGACAGACCTCTACACATGTGTGCGTGTGTGTGTCTGTGCATGGCTGGGTGTGTGTATGCTTGCACTATTCTTTAGAAGCCCCGGTGGACTGATTATTTTGCTATAGGGGACAAAGTGCACCTCCTGTGCTCACTGTCACCCTCCGTAGCTCTTCTTTCCAGGCTGTTTGGCAAAAATAATACTCATATATTTACCACTTGCGACCATTAGACAAGCAATTGTGCACACATTTTGTTATTTAACCTCTTGCAAAGCCATAATTAATGAGAATCGTTCATCTTTAAAAATGCACTATATAATGCACTGCTTAGGAGCGCTGGGTAGCTGGTTTTAATGGTAATCTGTGGGATTTTTTTATGTCTCCAAGACTCAGCGACCCAGCAGGCAAGCTTAGCAGGATATCTTCAGGGCTTTAACTATTAATGGCTTATTATCATACTACCACCGCCACATCCTCAGAGGAACACTTGAGTTCTACAGGTCTCATGCGGCTTGATGTTTAACGCTCCAGCCCCCTGCCTCTCTCTGTCTGTCTGGATTTGTGTGATAATGACAGGACTGAAAAGACAGTGCTAACTGAAGGTTCTCTGGTCCATGGTATCTCTGTTCCACACAAGCCCCAAAACATCTGCTCCATTCAGCAATGGAGCGACCACGATGACTCAGGAATCACATCTCAGAAGTATCAGTGAGTGTGCCTGTGTGCATGTGTGTGTGCTTGTGTATGTGTGTGTGTGTGTGTGTGTGTGTGTGTGTGTGTGTACGAGAGTGCAAATCGTCAAAAAGTCAAATGAAGCCAACTAAAAGATCGCCGCAAAATTGGCGCACACTGTCTCTCTCTCTCTCTCTCTCTCTCTCTCTCTCTCTCTTTCTCTCTCTCTTTCTCTCTCTCTTTCTCTCTCCCTCTCTCTCTGTCTCTCTCTCTCTCTCTCTCTCTCTCTCTCTCACTCACTCTCTCTCTCTTTCTCTCTCCCTCTCTCTCTCTCTCTCTCTCTCTCTCTAAATACATATATATATATATATGTGTGTGTGTGTGTGTGTGTGTGTGTATTTGCATATGTATGCATATTTATAAGTTTATATATATTCCAGCACTCAGTCATCTATTATGAAAAACGTTAACACAAGGTGAGATACACATGTTATCCGTCATGCCCAACCATAAAGATTAAACTGCTCTCTCTAGATAAATTCTTTCAAACACATTCTGAAAATAATTGCTATGAATAATGTAAAAACTGGGCTAACGTTGGCATCATCACTGACTAATTTACCTAATTTCACTGACAGGCAAAACAAATATTTAACAAGACGAAATCTGGAACTGTTATGCTCATCTTTAAAAGGTACAGAGGTCTCAGGAACAGGCAGAGTCTCATTTAGTATTGTTTAATGACTCTGGCGTGACTTCTTCCACTGCACGTGACTGAGAGACAGAGCAGGGTGAGAAAGAGACAGAAAGAGAATTATAGAGAAATAGGTGGGAAGAATGTGTTACGGTCAAAGAGGGCAGGAGAGCGAGAGAGAGACAGACAGACAGACAGACAGAGACAGAGACAGACACAGAGACAGAGAGAGAGAGAGAGAGTGAGAGAGAGCGCGAAAGAAAACCGCCACTAATCTATGACACACTCCCATAAGCTGAGCGTATCAGAGCCTGTCATCAGCCCCGACGCACTCTGGCCCAAGTGCACACACAGACAGTGCATGTAGTGAGTGTTTGTACACCTCACCTCTTGATCACTGCCAAATGCACCCTGCTCCATATTCAACACTGCTAATCAAAGTCAAACATGCAGAGAAACTGGAACACGCTACCGGTGACCGTGAGCATGAAACACAGAGTTAACATTCCATTAAGTCACCTCTTCCACCCCTCCATCCTGACGTCAGAGCTGACGCAACCCACGTTTACTCATGCAGTGAAACTCCTCATTGCGTCTGGCTCCGAATTCGTTCTACTAATCACCCGTAATCCACACACCTTGCTGACTTGCCTCTCCTGCTTCCTGACTGCCTCTTTCCTCTCCTCTCAATTTCCCTCCCTACTTCTGTTTATCTATCTATTTATCTGTCCATCCTCTGGGAATAGAGTGTGTGATTGTCAAGGAGAGCGGTAAGTTGGCTGTGACCCTCGTCAGCAAGGCTGCTTGACTCCCTCAGCTGCGACATTTCAGCGGATAAATACACAGAGCGGTATGTGGAGCCATGACTCATCCAGACCTGACAGAGACTATGCATAAGCCAAATAGGGACACAATGTTCGTGGTAAACACATGAATAAAGACACATGCCATGGAGTACACTATGAAAGCCAGTATATTTGGCACAATTTTGGCTGTCAGCACTGGAAATAAAGGCATATTATGCTATTCACATGAAATCTTAGGCACGTTGATCGTTTCATATAAAACAATGAATGAATAAAGTGCAGTCTGCTTAAGGCCAAAGACATGCAAATGTCAAATTGTAAATGGAAAGTGATGTTGTACTGTCCCACATGATGTTTCATACTTAAGGTGTTAAATTATCATTTTTTTCATTGTTCCTGCACGTGACCCAATGCAGGTACACTGGCATGTACATTGGCTTGTCCTAAAAATGAAGAATACATTCAATAAGTCTTCACTCTAAATGGTGGATGCACCATCCATGACAAAGATCAGGCATGAGACTGGACTCAAGGGGAGAGTAATGTTTAAAAAAAACATAGATAAATACAACTGTCTTTTACTGAGTGTGTGTGTGTGTGTGTGTGTGTGTGTGTGTGTGTGTGTGTGTGTGTGTGTGTGTGTGTGCGTGCGCGTGCATACGTGCGTGTTAGATAACTGATCTACATGTTACTTATGTGCTTTTATGTTTATTTTTAGATTGTTCTATCAATTGTCTTATTAATTTAAATGTTTTACAATTTTGTGAGAATTATAGGATAAACGTGGAAATTGTGTGTCTTCAATCGTCTTTTTAAATCTTGATGAATTCAGATGAATACTCAGGGCCAATATACTCCTGTAGAGCTACGTCTCTGCTGAAGAGTCAGGGAGGAGGATTAGGTGCTTACAATCATTGCTCTTTAGCAAACGGCTAATCATGAAAATAAATGTTTGTCTGGTGAAGAGAAATCAAATGCAGAGGCTGCCAGGAAAAAATAAAGGATCTGCTTTTGAAGTCAGTGGTGCAGAATGCAGTGTTGATCTTAAGCTCATCTGGTTATTGCCATGACGATTTACTCTCTCTCTCTCTCTCTCTCTCTCTCTTTCTTTCTTTTATAAAGAACTGAACCTTTGCCAAATGCAGTGTAACCTTTTTAAGTTACTATTACATTTAGTTTCTTTTCAGATAAATGAAACTGGGGTCAAAATGGCCAGCCCAAAAACTTAGCTCATCATCTGTGAATGTAGCTCTCTCTACAATGATAAAGGGTTTTTTTCCCCCTCTTTGTTACTGCTGTATAAATAAGCAGTTCCAACACGCCCTCAAGGTTGCAAGTCATTCAGAATAAAGTATCAAGACTTTTTATATATATAAATTTTGCCTTTTAAGGTGACTGTGGCAAACAGCTATTAATCAGATGTTATGATCGCCGCTTTAAATGCTTTTGTTCCATTTATATGCATCTCATAGAAAGCAGGTCAAATATGTTTCAGAGGCTGTTTTACTGATGTAAACAACATGTACGAACAGGTGACTGATGACTGATGACCAATAAATTCATCTATACTGCATCTATACTCACACCTACTTTGTAAGGCAATATATTCTCTGGAATCGCCAATATAATCTTGACATTTCATAGTAACCAAGTTTTTCCAATGGCTCTCATTCAAACGCCCTGTGTGGATTCTGGCAGGTGTTTTTGACTTAGTTCATAATTTCCTCTTTCCAATTTCACCCAGTGTGATCTAGGCTTTAAATCATGCAGGTGTTCCATACTGAAATTGACTCATGAAAAGCAGGTGTTGGAACCAGATACAGTTTTGTCCTAATTTAGTCTCAACTGTCAGTCAACTTTTTTACTCTCTATCTTCAAATGCACTCATTAACATTTCCAAAGCATTTTCAACTAAAGTGATCTTCAACAGGCTTCAGTATTCTGCTGGAAGTTTCCATCTTGTGAAGAGCATTTTTTATTGGTAATATTATTATTATTATTATTATTATTATTATTATTATTATTATTTTCGGTTCTGCATATCCGTTAGCGATTTCTAAAAACATTTCCAAGATTGCTGGTCCATGGGGAACATTTTCTTAACTGGTTTCTTTTTTTTTTCTTCTTCTTAGTACACATAAAGAGATTGAATTAGTTTCATAATAGCTGATTTGTCCCATATTGCAATAAAAAATAACCAGACTAATGTGTGAGGTTTTGAATGAAGCGTCTCATACCAGCTTTTAACTCTGTAGGGAATCTGATAATGGATCCATTCCTTTGTCATACACGCTACAGCCTTTCTCATTCTGACTGCCATACCTTTCTTTCTCTGCTCATACTATGACAATTTTTTGAAATCTCTCCATGGAAAACTTTAAATGTGTGGTATTTAATTCAGTTTTTTACATATATTTTCAGCGTAACAGCAATCTTCTTTTCAGCTCTTTTTAACATTTTTTTTCTAACCACCACTTTACATTTGTAATGGCACTTTCATAAAACCATTTAAGACACTTGAGGTCACGAAACACAATGAATATTATCGCAACTCGAAAGTGCGTCGTACCTAACAACACTAGTTTAGCGGTGATGATATTTACAATATACCATACGCTCTTTTTCCTTCTTTATTGACTTGTTGAGCTAAACATGCTATAGAAGCTTGTTTTTCAAATATGACTCATTCTGTGTTACATTTTCTTCTACCAATTCCACTGCAACTGAATTTTTTTTTTTTTTTTAATTTTCCACAATGACGGGACAGTTTTTAAAGCGATTGTATTAGAGACTGCAAACTTTGTTAATTAGGAGGACTACCAGGTCTAGTAATTAGTAAATAGTTTTTCAATTTAAAAAAAAAAAATTAACAACAACGAAAAAAAAAAAAAAAAAAACCCTGCAAAGAATAATGAATAAATTAAGGAAAACTAGTCAGCTTTTAGCGTCTGTGTATGTTTATAATGCCCTCTACATCTTACCACCCACTCGGACCATTTCATCAGTGGATTAAGAATTAATTAGAGGCCAGGGGATAAATTGGAATCGGATATTTGCTGAGACACCCACAATGCTCCGGAGCAGAGTCGATACCCCCCGGAGTCTTAGTGTGTGCTCTGCATTTTCATGTTCATCACAGCCGTTACTTGTAAGACTGAAACCAAACAAAATCAGCTGGCTGTGGCATTTACACTGTCTTCTCGGTCTTCGGTGCTGAAGCGTTAAGGTCTAATGTTAATCCTCACGAACCTGCTGCCCCGCGTCTGACATAAATCCATACAATACACAGCATGGCTTACTCTCTTCCTTATGCATCGCACCCATACCACATGAAACAGAACTGCATATACTCTAAATTAAAGGAGAGAAGAGAGGGGAGGAGAAGAGAGCGGGAGCCCTGTGTCTCTTCCAGGGCTAAGACATATAAAATGTGTCTCTCCAGGATGAAGTGCTATTGGATCCGTGATTGGAATACAAAGCAGACGTGTTGTTATTAAACCAGAGAATACACAGTGATTATTTTTCAGACTCCACACGTGGCTTTACGACAGCTTGAACATGCATTTTTCTCAGTCATAGGTGTGTCAGGTCGCAGTTTATGGGAAGTGCAAAAGCAGTCTGCATTCACTCTACTGTGTGCCAGGACATTCTATGCTGCATTCTGTAAGAACAAAGATACTGAGCCATGTTATGGCTTAATTTAAACTAATCATTAAACATGATATATGGATATATATATATATATCCATATATCATGTTTAAATAAATATATCAGTTAAATTTGAGACATTCAAACTTTACCAAAGGCATACCACTCTAAGCCTGTCTTTACAATAAAGTCATGAGGTATGACAACCAAACCTATAAAAAGACATCACTCCAGCACCTGCAGGTACATGTACATTGTAAAGGCTTGGCAATGCTTTCTGTGCGGACAATGAACTGGATTGTATATTCACAGTACTGTATGGTCTTGTAGTAACACAATGTCTTGCTCTTAGAGAATATCCCATTTCCTACCCAACTCAAGTGTGACTGTGTGGTCATTCATGGTTCCTTGAGATGCTGTCTCCGCCCAAGGACTTATAACAATTTTCTTCTGGCTAAGATTAGCTTGACCCTCTAACTTGACATTATGTCTTCAATCTGAGGGCTATGAACAGTAAACTACAGCTCATCAGCCATGAGACTTCATCAGTGCAATTTTTTGTGTGTACATAGACACACACACACACACACACACACACACAACAGCCTTGGCCTTTAGCATATTAAGCGGTGTCAACTCAAGCTGTCATAACCTGATTCCAGTACAATTACTATATGTGACTGCACAATTACTTTATATTATACGTTGCTCTCAGTCATATTAAGGGTGGATGTGAATGCATTAAGGATAAAATGAGGATGGACAGTTGCATGTAGCTGCAGTGTGAACAACACCTTTCTGCTCTTTTAGAAACAAGCACAGGACCTGGGTTCTTTCGAACATCTAACTGGCAGTACCAGATAAATCGTAGGGACCCCAAACTCATTGTTGGTAACATTTTTCATTTAGTAATACACAGATGAGTGTCTTGTCATTTTAAAATACATTATGCTCACAGCAGGATTTAAGGAGAAATCATAAGACATTTGGCTACACAGATAAACAGTACTTTATATTGGATCAAAACTACTGATTATTTTCCGCTCTTAAAATTACAGATATAATAACAAACGGCAGATTATCTTCCTGGCATGCAGTGATTACTGAAAGATATTTAAAGATACTGTGCTTAAAAAAAACGTAGGAAATGTACAGTAAAATTTTACAGTGTTTTCTTTTTTTCTGGATGATGACTACCTTCTTGTAAAAGCACAATATTTGACTGCAATTTAATGTTTTCTTTGCTATTTAATGGATTTTACCACTTATTACAAAATAAAAATTCTCTTTTTTAAAGGAAATCATTTGGATACATGAAAGCTTAGTGTTCCTTTAAAGGTTAATTGCAACCAGGAATATTTCCATGGTAACAGACACTTACTGTGTATATGTTAAAAAGAAAAAAAAAGGCCAACCTTTAAAGACACAGAAAACACCCTCAATGGCACAACACAAGTAAATAATGTAAGAAATGTGTGCATGCAATTGTTGCATGAATTTAATGGAAACATTTAAGGTTTGACTCGCACACAGATAAACGTCATGCTTATGTGGTCATTTGGTGTGGGTCTGTCATCACATTAAGCCAGCTTCAATAGACATGCAGGCTCACTTCCACCAAAGACAAATTCAAGATTTGACAATGAGGATCAGACTTCGAGTAACACCGACTTTCCTGCACTTTGCACTATTCAGGCTTGCACTATTCAGTGTAGATCTGTAGTAACATTACCCATGTGAAACCCCTCTGAACCTGATCCAGACCAATGTGTAATTACAACGAAATGATTATCTTCATTGTTGAGACAGTTGTTGGCATTATTGACTTGTCACTTTTGAATCAAACCTGCCACCACCAATGTGCTGGCTAGGTAGTGCAAAGAGGATGTCATAAGATATAGCGCTGTGGTGTGAAGCATCCCTTTGTGTTACATCAACTTTTAATAGGACAGAAGCATAAGATGCAGGATAAGCGGAGATGCAGATATGTTGTGTATGGTTGCCTGCTATGTGTTCATAGCAACTAAGTGGCAAGTGCCATCAGTACAGGAAAAGGGAAAAGAAAATTGTTATCTTTTCATTTTATTGATAGACCTGAGTTACATCAGTTAAACTACCATTTGCCGCTTGCTCACATGATACCTTAGCTACGTTAAGCATACCCTATGGGAGTGACCAGAGGTGCTCAGTTTTTTTAGAACAGTTGACATCATTACTTCACTGACAAACACAGACTTCCCCATGGACCCTGCTCCCCATCTCTTAAATGATGATTTGAGACAAACAGTCCCAGAGAGAGTACATAAATTATGGCTGGCAGGCATGACAGCAGCAAAAAAAAAGAATTAAAAAAAACAACAAAAGAAGTAATAAAGGTAATTGTGCAGTACTAGATTCCTCTCCATAGACTCCCAGTCAAACACTGACTACAAATCTTTTTAGATGTTCTCTTTCTAGAATGATCCTTGGCCAGGATGAATCAGACCATCCACTCCGAGGGTGTAGTGTGTGTGGACAAATGGAATTAAAGACATTACAAGATAACATCTAAGACAGATTAGGATTTTTTGTTTGTTTGTTTTGTTTTGTTTTGTTTTTTTCTCCCATTACTGACTTCCCATGTGGCAGTGAGATCAGGAGTTGATTGGGTAGGCTTAGGGAGGATCAGTGAGACATAGTGCTATGAAACTGTACTGTTGACAAAGCCCTGTTCTTCCGAATAAGCACTGAATTACAAAAATGCTGAATAAATTATAGTTGTATGTTATATGTTTCTAATCAATACCATGTTGGTAAAAATCACAGTGCTTTTATCAATGTCTGAAACATGGCAAGGAGTTGGTCAAAGATCTCATAACCAAGAGAGTACTGCTCAGATGAAAATAAACAGCATTCTCTGAAACACTTTGAAACAGGTAGGGCTAGTCTTGAAAAATATTAGTATAACGTGTTCTACATAAGTAAGACATGCAATTAACCAAGCTTATAGCCTAAATATAATGGTGTGTCATGATTAGCATTCCAAGTATCATTCTACAGGTGATGCTGACTTGCAGACACTGATGAGTAATACAGAACATTGAACATTTAAGTAACACATCAGACAAAAAGGACATCTTGACATTTTGGTATCACAAGCACTGTGCCATTCAGAACCCTTCAAACCATGCGAAACATTCACAAACAATCTGTAATAGACATTTTTCAAATAGCACAGGAAATAAAACAAATAAAACATCATCTTCTGAAACAGGGTGATTGTTCGCAATGTGGTTTAAGGCTTGAAGGTCATCAATTCAGCAAAGTGGGACAAGTGAAGCCTTTCATGGGCATCCAGTGTGAGAATAAATAGTTAGACTTTGTGTCATGTTAAACATTTTATAACCAGTTTGAATATATTCCCTAAAATGTTTTTGCCTGATACTGAATAATATCAAGCCTGTAGACTAGCAAAGTTGCATATTATGGTTGGTTGGTTGGTGGGTTGGTTTGTTTGTTTGTTTGTTCAAATGAGCAGGCTTGAGCTATTGAAAAACAAAAGCCATACTACATTTAGGAATGAGGTCCTGCTGCAGTTTGCATTTATAGGCAGTAACTTTTGGATTTTCAAATGCACTGAAAATCCCCCATCTGGCATATCTCTTTTTAAATAGTTTGGCTCTGGTAAAACTCAATATATATAAATCAAAACTGTTCAGTCTCTGGTTAAACCAATAGTTTCCCTCACAAGTGGTAGTGTCCCATCAGTGGGATCCAAGTTCAAATCCTGGCAATGTCACTGCCATCTGTGGCTGAGTCCATCAGAGCCCTCTTTGGCCCTGCTCTGACTGAAAGGGATGGCATAGTTCCACTCTCCCTGTCAATCAGGGAGATGCTAGCCAGTTATTGCCATCTGTAAATTCACATATGCAAAACTGGGCAGTTTGTCTTCTCAAAGTTGTCCAATGACAAATTAGCTTGCCTTTAAAAAAAAAAAAAAAGTCACCTCCTTCAGCATTTCTTATTTTTTTTCTTCTTTTTAATCTGATCCAGTTTTCACCCTAATTACACTTTTAGCCAGCTCCCATTTTTGAAATTCCCAAATGTCTAGATCTCTCCGGTCGCACAGTAGATACCAGCTTTGGAGGGTGAAGGCATGCACTTCTTCCACACCACAATTAGTCGGTTATCCACACTTTTTTTTCCAAGTTGCCTCTCATACACTGTCACCGTCTGGGCAGAGGATTTTTTAGTGCTGACTGCCCAATTATATGCATCAGCTAATTATGCACCATCTCAACAAAAAGATCCTGGTTCTCATGAATGCAGTCTACTCTGTATCACCTCCAAATCATCAAACATATATGATGAGTGCTTGACAGACAAGTTAATACTTTAGCAAAAACCATAAATTGTGAATTTGAGCCACACACAAATACACACCACACACACACACACACACACACACACACACTCTGGGGAATGGCTGTCCAGCATTTCATTTCTGATGGCTACAGGGTGGACTTGGGCTTTCACATTCCAAATGTTTCGCAGTTCAAGTTGCAGGTCTTGGAATTTCCTGATTTTCTTCTGCGCCTTTGTTGAGACATTCCTGACATCTGGAATTGCAATGTCATTGATCATAGCATTTCTGTTTTACTTGTCAATCACCGTGATGTCTGGCTGCTTCGGAAGAATCCTCCTGTCCTCTCTGATTTCCATGTCTTACAGGATTTTTACTGTGCAATCCTCTGTCACCATTTTAGGCTTATACAATCATGGCTTTAGATGCACTGGGATCTACTACAGTTTTGAGATGCTCCAATACTCTTACAGCTGTCCATGCAGGGCCTTTTCTCTCCAAACCCTGATGGTGTCTTCCATCCAATCTCTCCTCCATGTTTTGGCACTTTTGTCTGGTCTCTTGCACACTCCTCCTAGATAAATTCATACATTGTCATCAGTGTTAATTTCGTTGACGAAAATTGTGACAAAAAATGTTCTTCAACTAACTTTTTTCCACGATGAAAGCGAGACGATAACGAAATTAAAATGCACTTTTGAAAATTAAAACTGTGTTGAAATGTATTACCATTTTCGTTGATCAACAATAATGAGACGATAATGTCAGAGACAGAAGAATGGACAAGCAATTTAACTATCTTCATACTGGTAGTGCTGCCCTGCCAATACCCCCCCCCCCTCCTCTAGCAATTGAACATTAAACATTTTAACTAACATTAACTTGGCAACCCAAATCATGGCTACTCTCAGAAGATGAAAAGGAACAGATTTGTGGACACATTTTAGCTTTAATACAACTGAAGATAAAACGCACTGCAAACAATGTGGGTGCAATATCAGTGGGAAAAATACCACAAACCTCATGTGACGAAAATTTGAATAAAACTTGTATAGTTAGAGTTGACTAAAACTCGACTAAAACTCATAATGATCAAATGACTAAAATATGACAAAAAAGAATATGTATTTTTGTCAAAAGACTAAATCTAAGACTAAGTCAAAATTACCTGCCAAAATTAACACTGATCGTCATCAGCCTCCTTGTTGTTCAATCCAGTCTCTGCACCTTTTGCATGGTTCAGTCAGGTGATTCTTCCAGTGTAGACAATTACTGAGGTGGCATAGCTGTTAATCATTTGGGTCTTGTTTCATCCATTGGGCTTGGAACTCAGAATTTGTTTTCATCTCTCTTTGTAGGTTCTTGTTACTGTCTCCTTGACCTCTTCTGATGGGTTCTCCTGATGTTGCCATCGTCCTTCCAGAACCGGGCGGTTTTAGTGCCATCAAGTGTTTATTGTTTTTTGATTTTAAAAAAACTCAGAGGGGTGAAGGAGCAATTCAGAGGCAGGGGAGCTTGAAGAAGGAGACGTTTGAAGTTCATAAAGAACAGTATGGTATTCTGCACATGAGTAGAATATACCAACTGGATCAGAGAATCAGAGAATATTTATACAGACCACATGTGTTTTTTTGGTTTTGCCTCTGCACAGCATTATAAACAAATACTGCAAATTTGTTTTGAATGCCAAAAGTTCCAGATACTGTGGCTTTTTTTCACTTTTTTTTATATATATATAACAGGCAGTATTAGAACTAACTAGAGAGTTTAATCAGCGGTTTTGGTGTAAGTGTGTAAATCAACTTGAAACAAACAGAATTCCATCATTAAAATGTACTTTAACAATACTTGTTCATTGGAAGAACTCTATATATTATAGGATTTGAATACTAATCTCATGTAAAACATGTTTTGTAGTAGACCTCATCTTGGAAAAACATTGCGTTTATGTAAATTATTGTAATTTTAGGTTTTTGACGTGTTCATTTAATCTAAAGGTAGATTTAATGTATTTTATTTTTGTAATTTTATGGTTTTTTGTCTACCAAAACTTTTGCTGCCAAACTTTTAACCATTTTTAAATCATTTTTTTCTCTCTCTCTGTTTTTTTTTTTTTAAGTCTCTGTAATGTCTTACTAATATCACCCCCTCTGACATAACCGTAACATGAAATAGATTTGATGTGGGCCTTTTATCAGAGGATGGCCTCTAAGTAGTTACCAAGGTCAAGAAGCTGATGGCTGAACATCTTTTTAGTACCAGCTGGGCTCTTCAGCATGGTAATCATTGGGCTGAGGAGTTATCAGTCGTCACAGCGGTCAGACTCTGACAGCATGGATGTGGTATCAGACAGCCTTGAGCTGTGAACCTCACGAATGAAAAACCCTGCTTCCTCTACTCACTGATTATTTCAATCTAATGTAATACAGAGTCCAGATAACGTGCAACTGAGAATTCACAGAGCTAATTCCACCCAATTTCAGTATGGGCTATTTATTAAAATCAACAAAATCGGCTTATCTTTAATCCAATCCATGCTGGAGATGATAGTGCACTTTTCCTAAAATGAGTACACACCAGTCTCTATGCGAAACACATGTCTGTGAAACAGTAGATACAATTATCTGAACTGCACACCATGCCTAATCGGTCCAAACACATGCACACAGGGGTGATGAAGATTTTATGGTACTACAGACTATGTGGAACACTTATTAGCTTCAGGTAGATAAAAACACATGTCTTTTTTTTACAGCCCTTGGGGCTGCCAGATTCTTTACTCTATGGTATATTGGTCATGTTATCAAGAGTGTCAGGTATATAATAATGTGTAATCATATACATTTAGATACATCCAAAATATACTCAGGACTTCAGAAGCAAACATGTATATTTACTGTGGATTTTAGTGCTGCTTGTTGAGTTTTTATTGTTGAGTCACAACAATGGAGACTGTATTCAGTATTTTTTGATCCATTTTCATGAGAGAAATAAATAAATAAAATCAATGCCGCAGTTTGGGTGAAATGATCTGTTTTTGTGGCATTTGTTTTTAAGTTTACATTGCATCGATAGATGCACTGAAGTAGCAGAGCTAGGAGGTAGATTATTCATTGTAGTTGTACCAAGGGTGGAAAAAGTAAAAGTAGAAACACTCTTGCAAAAAAAAAAAAAGTAGTTAAACTGACAACCGTTTTTGTAAATTGTAAATGAGTGACTATTTTACTATTAAGTATTTTTCAGGAGGGATATTTTAACTTTTTTTTTCTTTTCTTTTCTGTTCTTTTTTTTTAGCAGGAGTACTTCTACTTTTACTTTTTCCATCCCTGAGTTGTACTATGGCTCATTACTGGGTACTTCTTACTGTTCTTTTACAAGTCTTCCAAACTATGTCTGATTATTCATTTGAAATATATTCTCCTTGAAATACAGCTATATGTTAACATTTCCCTTTAAATGTTGGTAATTGCTTGTGTAAATCCGGAAGTTACTTTAATTGTAACAAAATTCATAAGAATTGGGAATAACGACTCACTTGCAAATGCCAGTTACCTACTATTCCTGTAAATGTTTGCCAGGGTTAAAATTTTAGTGAAGGAATCCTTGAATAACCTCAAATTGAGCAGTCTATAGCTGCCATTAGGCCGAGAGAAGATGGCCTTCAGGAAGGAGAAAGGGCATTTAACAGCCTGAAGCCATCAAAGGAGAAAACTTAAATCCATGCAATTCTCCATTTACAAGCCAAAGAGAACAGGGTTCTCAGAGTTCAATGCAGCACACTGCCAAAAGTACACCTTGGCCAAACAGTCCAAAACAAACCACATATTTAGATCTGTTTTAGTGGTTTTAAGATCAAACAAAGAAGACAGAATAAATGCATGCAGGTAAAGAGCCTCCTTTTATGTCACTCTTGTTCTCTGTGCCTGTCTCATAAATGAAACATCTTTCTCAGACAGAGATGTGGTGTAATAGAACACAACAGAGCAGAGCACTTCACTCGACAATCTGAGAGACAAGAAAGGAGAATAGGAACCAGAGCACAGAATCACACATTGGTCTTATTGTAAGACATACAGGTGAACGATGAGACATTAGTAGAGATGAAGAAAAATGTGCCAATCTGAAAAGGGGAAAAAAAGGACGAATAATGTAGAAGAGTTAAAGAATGCAGAGAACAGGTGTTTGTATAACACACCTGCTGGTGATTTGTTCGTCTCAGCCAGAGGCAGCGGTGGGCAGGTGAAAGCCTGCTTCAAAGTGCACTCCTGGGCTGTTTTAGCGGGCGGTGTATGGGTTTACAATAATGAAAGTGTTTCAAAGGAGAGCTGTTTGATATTACAGCATTTCAATGCTACTGGTTGTACACAGACCAACATGGTCATAGCTGTTTATACAAACTGAACGCACTCCTCTGTATATGTTTATTCACCAGCGTGGGTATTTTTCTTCCTTTTACAGGCATATACAGGCTGTCTGGAGCTAAGATTAATCTCTGATACTCTGTGGTCCATCATCCATCATCTAATCTGTTCCTTAAACAAAACCAACGGGGTTTTACATATGTCATAAAAAAGATATCTGTGACAGGATGACACATATGCCACAATTCCCATCGTACAAGCACATACGCATACACATACAGGACACGCACACAGACACACACACACACACACACACACACACACCACCACCACCACAGACTTATAATGCCTAAGCCTACTTTTGCCTGTCTTTATCTTTCAAAAAAATTCTCAGAAATTCTAAAACAACAGCATTGTTTGTGAAATATGCAACAGCAATGTCCTCTGAGGATGCGAAGAGCTGTCTCTTGGAGAGTGTTCTTTAAACATGCCTTTGTCATTTGGTTTCTACAATTAAGCTGCTTAAACTAAACAGATTGTTCCTGTACTGAAACCAAACAATGAAGACCCACGGTAAGATTGCTGCTATTATTATCAATTTACGTCCCAGGCCACAGACAGTGATCTGATTTACTGAAAAAAAAAGAGATCTAAGTTAAGAGCAAGTTCAGAACAGTTTACATTGGCTCTAGGCCGAAATACTGTGAGGCCTAAATATTGTTAGAAGAAAAACAATTCTTCAGTTTAGCTGAAGTACAGAAGTGTAACAAACACTGCTATGAAAGAGTGTGTGTCTGTCCAGATGACAACATGAGGTCATGCAACCAATTTGCAAAGACAAAAAAAATGACCATACGGAAAAAAAAATTAAGAATTATTAGCTAGGAGACTGGAAACCAGTCAAGTCTCCAAGCTTGCAATCAGCTAGCTAAGAAAACATCTATTACTCATGTATTTGCTGGTGTAACCCCTCATAGGTAATTCCTAAAGTCACCAGTAAATAGCTAACCAAAGCTATCACCAAACTCCTTAACAGAACATCTGAACGAAAAGTGAGATTTTCACCATTAGAAAAAAAAAGAAAAGCAACCTAATAGTTTTTACGTCCAAGAGACAGTCAATACAAGCAGACACACACACACACACACACACACACACAGGACACACGCATGCACGCACGCACGCACACACACACAGACAGACTAGACGACGGCCTGCATTGACTTAAATGGGCTGACCAGAGCATGATTCAAGAGAATGTGAATGATGATATAGAGACATAATCATCCATGACAGATTAATTACAAGAAGCTGTTAGACAAAGCCATTCTTCGACAGTCCACATTGATCCTGCTAGTGGATAACAGAAAAGGTAAACTTAGAATGGCATTCTAGTCTAGTTGAATGGTTTTGGAATGAATCCTCTGATAGCGCAGTTATTGTGTAGACAGGAGAATGGGGAGGGCAGCTTTTGAAGAGACACGTGCTGTGCAAATGTAGAACTATCTGAGGACACTTCCATTAGAGGGAGAGAGAGAGAGAGAGATTTTTTTCATGTAGTCTTTGGCTACCAAAGAACTAATCACCAAATTAGTTCTAAAATTATACATGATCAAGTCATGAGCAGACAAATACAGTAGTCAATAAGAATGGCGCATTTCTAAAAGGAAGAGCATCAAATCTCCTACCAATTCGAACAAGCAGGCTCTGAGCCTGCTTTCTCTATGTGAGGCTGAAAATGACTGATGATTTGACACTTGTTCTGGAATCTAAGCCAGCAATCAACTTTCAGATTCAATCAAAGAGGAAAAAGAGAGATCCAGGCATATCCAGGACAGCCTTTTTTTTTCTCAGAGAGAAAAGATCTGACATGATGGAGGTAAATGCTAGAAGAGGATTAAGCTATCTGGAAACCAAGTCATTTGCTTTTCAGCTTGAATCAGAGGTAATAAATCTCCGAGCACATCATAGATGTAGCTCTTAGAATTTGCCAGAATTTTGACCAAATCAGTGTTGAAATGAAGGTCTCAGCTGTTCTCAAAAGACCCTTAGTTTGTTGGTTGTTCATTATTAAATTCCCTGGATGCGGAATGTATTTCTGATTACAATGGAAGAACAACATTTACAAGAGCTTGCTACTGGCCTCTAATCTTTTTTTTTTTTTTTTGAAGCTCAGATTATGCAGGCATGGCTGTTCAATATACTGTTTACTCAACTGAGGATAAAAACAAAACAACAACAAAAAAGTGCAGATTCTCAGCAGCACACATGTTCATTTTAGGCTCCTCCCCCAAACAAACACCATCACTCTAAGTGATAGCATTTCACAAGGAAATACTCTGCTGATATTATGGGCAAACAAGGACACTTAAATATGCATTGATGACCCAAAAAAAAAAAAAAAATTTAAGGCTGACTTACCAACCCAACACAGACAGAATAGGACAAAATACACATTTTCTCAAATATACAATACAATGACAAAAAAAAAAAAAAATCATTTTCTGTGACGAACGACATAAACAACAATTGTTCACTGACAATTTAGCGGAGGACAAGAGAAAATTAAACGTCTAGAGAAAGGGGGATAGAGAGACTTACTGGTAAATAGGCGAAGCAGCAGCTCAGAAGGCAGGGCTGTGCTAACCTGTGAGTGAGCCGTACAGAGGGAATACACAAAGGATGATAACCCAGTTTGACAGAGTTGTGAGTTCCGGCACTTTCTCCCTCTCTCTCTCTGCTGTAGTTGGATGAGAGAGTTTACTGACCTTTACAGTCTTTATAACTCTGAGAGATAGGGCCCACGGACCACCGGTCTCAGCCTGGTGGAGAGACAAAATTGCTGAAAAGCCAGCGGGGCTTTGAGGAGAGATGTGTCTTTGTGTCAACCTTTCTCAGAGACCCTGTAATCAGTTAGCTTCAGTGAAACACTGCCAGAGTGATAGTGGATCTTTATATCTAGTATAGCTAAAGGTACACTCAGACAAGTGGATACTAATACATCACCTATAGATACACACACAGTCTGAGGACTAATCAAAGCACTCTTGTTCTGCGCCTACAAATCCTAACCTGATGTGTTTCACATTGTCACATATGTCGCATTAAAAAAAAACAAAAACAGATTCAAACTGTACAGAATACAAATTACATCTTTGTAGCTTTTTTTTTTTTTAAATCAGTAAAACAATATATACCATTTATTTTTCATGTAATGTGTAAATATGATTGTAATGAAAATGAAAACATCAGAAAAGAAAACATAAATTCAGAACTCAAACAAAATGGCTAGTAATGGCCTTCAGATGGTAGCAGATTACATAAACGTCATCGTAAGTTATACAGCGAAGCCATTTCAACACAAGGCGTTATGTTCTTATGGGGAGTTTGTGAATACTTTGATGCGGCAGTTTCTAGAAATTCCCACTGAAAGACTACTCAACAAAATTACCTTCCCAAAGCAGAGCACTCCTTATCCTCCCTCAACCCACAACAATCAGCATCCTCCAACACTGTCTGGATAAGCAGAAGCCATAAAAAGTAACACATTTTTCTGGGCCAAGAAATGTTTTCCGTGCCCCTCTTTGCTGTGAGAGAGTGGCTTCTGTGTCATTTTGATTTGAATTATTCATACACATGTCTGTCTGTGGCACATCACAAAGACCAGGAAAAAAGAGCTACTGTCTTAGAACATTTAAAGAAAAAAGGGAAGGGTATTTTACAGATGTGCTGAAGAAAAAGGATGTAAAATAATAGATGTAAACCTATTTTTCTTTAACTTGTATTGTCTACGTCTACATTCATAATAGATGTCTTTTTAGCTGTATGATTGACCTTTGTGACCTGAATAAAACACTTTGAGTTCAAGTCACTGTGCAGTCATTCGCTGTTTAAATCTATTTTCAGAGCACCCAATCATGAGCTAGCTATGTAGTGCTTAGAGGCCACAGTTTCTCTGAGAAGGACTCTTTGTTAAAAAGCTATGGAAATGAAAAACAAAAAAATGATGCATGGATATTTTTGAGTGAAAAATTCCAGAGGATTGATTTAATACGATTTCTAGGAATAAGGGAAAGTAAAGCTTCCCTGAATCCATATATGTTCTCTACTTAATTGTAGAAACTTCCAGAGAAGTAAAATGGTCTCATTCTACTGCTATGGCACAAACATTTCAATACCACACTTGTTTGGAGCTCATTTAAGCAATCTGCTAAAGTGTCTCCAATTCTGAGCTATTCTGGAACAACCTCAGAAGCTTTCTACTGAAAGAGAAATTGAGATCAAAAGACAGTTTTGTAACACACATTTTTTGCTGCTGTTTTCTGATAAGTTGTTACCTCAAATTGTAATTCAAGGCATCACGGCCAGAACAGTATTTTACCGGTTACTTTATGTAGGAAATGTGCAAAACTCATTCATGTCCAGCCTTTGTGACCGTCTTGTTTTCTGAAGGATGTGATGTACTGCCCTTTAATGGTTAACCGCTGAGATGCTATAAAACTTTCCTCCCTCATTTGATGGCAAAACCATGAGGAAAGTTTGTACTGCATTCATAATGGAGGTTTCCTAAAAAAAATAAAATAATCTACAGTCCGGAGGTTGGTGTGACAAGCGGACAGGGACAGGGGGTTGATTTGCCTCAAGCGTATTTTCTAAAATTATTTTTAATGGAGCAGAGAGGAATTCAGGAGCAGAGCCCTCCTACACCGCTCATGAACTGCCAAAAAAGGCAGCGAGCTTAGACCCAGCCTTCAATATTACAGTCTAAGAATAGATGCATATTCAAATGTCTCATTTCCATTTTAATTATTTTCTTTGTAACGAGCCATCATTTGCATAATCAAAAGTCTACACATGTGTCACATTGAAACAAAAACAGGAGAAAATAAGGCCACAAATAGACAAGCAGAAGAAGAAAAAGAAAAGAAACTATCAAGAGACTTGCCAGGAGGCTGTTCCAGTCTCATCTGTGTCACAGTATCATAGACTTGTCAGACAACACTAAGTACAAAGTCATGCTAAACTCTTATTCATCATAGCCTCATTAAGTCATGCCGGAATTAAGTTCAGAATAAGTTAGGCATGACATCAGCCCACTGTCATTTCATATAGTGTAAGAAACACAAATAAAAAGCATGGGCATTCATCCCACGCGTCAAAGCGAGTGCAATGCACACAGACGCTTATGTAATAAAATTGATTTTTCCGTTAGACTTAATGGTGTAATGAAGGAAATAGCTGCTAAAATAAACAGGACATTTATATCCCTGATTTCATTTCAGTAGCAAAAGTTAATGGTGATAATAGTAATAATAATAATAATCATAAAAAGATATGAGGCTTTAGTAACACTTGCACAGAAGAAAATTGTGTGTGTGCTGATATGTAATCATACTGCCATGTCAAAACACTGAGAAGGCTATTATTACTGTGCTGTGCCTGTAAACAGAGTCAACAGGCCTAAAATACTATGCTTACTCTGCCTGTATAAGCAGTCATCAGTGCATCTCAGACCATCTCAGGAGCCTGCTACTGTGCTGGGGTGACGGATTTATCCAATCAAGCCAAAGCTACTGCTGACCAATGCCTGAAATCAAACACGTCATGCAAAGTGGGTGATAAGCAGATGTTCCAACAGGATTACAGATGCTTTGTTGGGATTATGTATTCTCATAAAGACACTGCACCTGGACAGTACATCGTCCATTGTGTTAGAACTGTAGTAGCACAAGTACAGTAATAAACCTTGTGCAAAAAACCCCCCAAAAAATATACAGAAGCTTGTTTTTCACAAAGAATTCTATAGCAATAAATACGCACCTGAACAAATGAGTAAATCTTCTAAGATGCCATGAAATTTCACTTCAGGCTGGATGCACGTGGAAGGGTGGTTTTAATAAGACGATGATTACAAAACCTAGACAGGTAGAACAATGGGTAGTGCATATTCAAAAGTTGCACACGAACAAATTTCACAAACAAGACAGGTCAAATACTAGATACAGAGCGCAGTTACAAACAACGAGTGTTGGTAGATTTCACAAAGAAACACAAGTCAAACTAAGGTATACACATTCAAAGAACTAACAAGGTAACAAACAGAAAACAGGTGCAAGACATGATTGAATAATTAACAGATTGAACCAGAGAAACAGAATGCTAATAGACCAGCAGACCTAAGAGGTGAGGACAAAGGCATGATATGATAAAGATGACTTAAATATACCTTTAAGAGCAAAATGATTTAAAGACATGAAATTACCAAAGCAACTTTAGCAAGAGAGTATCGGACTCAATCGAAAAAAAGCCTCCATACATCAGTCTCTATACTGTTTGACAAACCTTCAGACTCATTCTGATAACATAGTGTCTCCCCACTTGATTATTCCTGGAATAATTACCTACAGCTCTCATTACTTCAACAATTGATTAATGTCAATGACAAGACTCAGGCGGAAAGCCAAAAGAAGTGATTAGCTGAAAGTGTTCTGAAAAAATAAAGAGAAATAGTTCACACTTGACTAATCACAAACTTCAAAAACTTGCAAAAGAATAATTGGCAGTACTTAATGATGAACAGGCTAGCTAGAGAACATGCAAGCCTTGTTTAAGCAAGATGGTGAAGCTTGTGATTACAAGATAGGATCAAAAATCTTAATTTTGGGGATTTTGTCATTTTTAATGCTGAAACTAATAAACCAAGATAGAAATGCAAACTGATTGTAAGGACACTTTTCATCTCATTGGTTTGTATTTCACTGACATTCACAGCAGTCAGGTCTGTGATTCACTGATTTTCAAAGCAAGCAGGTACATCAGAAGATCTGATGAACACCAGTGGACTTCTACCAAATTTCACTACTTTGGAGATTAGCAACTCAGTGTGCCACATCCCTATAACAGCCAAGGGGGAAACATTAGCTAGCAGGAACACATGTCTGAACAAATACATAACTTATTATATCAGACTAACCCTAAAGCAGAACTCTATCTCTTCAAAAGAAAGTCATACCCACGTTCTCAGTGTTGACATTTAATGTTAGGCTAAGCATCAGTTCATACATAGCTATATCTGAAAACAGCAGGTGGGCTCCCAGTAACACATGCTCACGCTCAGACCTGAAATGTTTGACTTTGTGAGAGCCCAAACACCTCAGGCATAGCTTTTTGAAAGGTTAAAAATGGTATATGATGATTTGGTGCTGTTTTGTGGTAATTATTTGTGTGCTAGCCCAGAGAAACCCTCCACGAGCTCATCATTTTGGGCTATTCTGAAAACTCTGCTCTAAATTATTTAGATATCTAAATCAGAACCCAAGTTTATATCGTTTTAAAGTCTGTATCCAGCGTTGCGAATGAGCGCGCTAAAAGATGAATGAATTTATGAATGTTCGAGTATAAACGACCAGTGGGAGCTGGCAGTGATTGGGGGCTGGGGATGGATTGGTAGGAGGAGGCTTTACTGAAAAAGATAAGCTCAGGGCAGCTCATTTAAAAAAAAAAAGAAAGAAATGAACTGGGACTGTGAACTCGTTCAAAATTCAATATTGTGAACTATGAACATGAACTTGTTCATTTTAATCTGTGTGAACTGAACTTTGAGCTAGCTCTTGTGAAGTGTGAACTTGCACAACACTGCCTGTATCAACCAAACAGGGAAAAAAGTGAGAAAAAAAAAACCTTCTTATGTGTTCTGTTTTGATTCTGTTCTGATCTCTCTGTATAACTTGGGCATTATAGCGCCCGTCCTCATTAAATCGGTGCTTGAGTGATCATTTCTATTGTTTGGACAGATAGATGGATTCTTTTGGGATAACCTAAAAAAAAGTCACCTCCTTTGGTTCAGGAGGTGAAAATGCAAACGAAAAAATTAAACAACAAATTTCAACAAATTTATCGTGCTCCACAGACCAAATGATTTTTGAGAGACCTCATTTTTGCCATAAACCTGTGTTCCTTTGCCAAAATTGAACCTCACTAACATCTAGCAGGCTTCCCTGGGCTGCCACAGGTTTCATAAAACCCAAAACACGAAGGAGGGAAGAAAACGAACGGAAAATAAATAAATCCTATTCAAATATATTATTGCCTGTCGTCATACTCATTGTGTTTTTATATTAAGTATGAATAAGCACTATAATACATAAGACCTGCAAAAGTCCACAAAGAGCATTACATTAAAGACACATGTGGCTGAGAGCTGAGAGAGAAACTGCAGTACATGCGCCTAGGCAATACTGAATATCTGATTGCCAATTTATCTGACACAAATCAAATCAATGTCCTCAGTTTGGAAGAGATGGAGGAAACACTTGATCAGGCACAAATAACGAATGTCTTTCAGAAGTTTCTCTTTCATTTTCCTCCTCTTATCAATGACCCAAGGAGGAAGCAATCATACAAAATCCCTGGCACAACTGAACGCCACTGGCGATCAGTTACTCTCAGTTAGGCATGCAGCAGATGTTCCGTTTACATTTCAAGTTTCACACCATTTATCACAAAGGGTGTTTCGAATGAAAATAATAGTCCTAAAAACATACAGACAAATGTTTGGATGTGGTGTCTGATTTCTGTGTACATGCTCTCTGAAAACACATGTCTGCTCTTCAAAAATTACTGAGAGTTCTAAGTGTTTTGCCACTTCGTATTTGGAACATCAAATTACCTGCAAGTCCTACCCTCACATTGCGGACCCCAAAGTCAAGGCAAGAACATGACTCAACACACATTTTTCCATACAGCCCAAGAATTCCTTTCTATTGCCAAGCAATGAAATGTACCTGGAGGACGATACTGTTCACTTGACTCTTGACTATAGCTATATAGGCACCTGCCCATTAGTGATTCAGGGTGAATGGACCCTTGAGACTCATCCAAACAAAGAACCATGGCCAGTTGTTTTGCCGTGGACCACTTCTATTTCATTCGCGCATTGCATTTATATGTTTCAAAACTGAAGAAATAGTCTGATTTACTCTCTTGTACAACACCCTCTAAAGATGAATATGAAAACTGGAGAAAACAGAACTCACACAGACCTGTCATTCAGGACTAAAGCAGATGACTACACGTGTAACTCAGAATTCCTTATGCACATTCGATAGCAGTTTACTATGACCTAGTCCCCCTGTCCTTGCCACCATTCCATGATAGTGACCCACTTCCCAAGATCATTGTCAATTAAGCATGTGTCAAAAACAGAGACCCCCCTTTCGACCCTGATAAACTTCTGTTTACTGTTAGAAATGTTTGGATTGCTCATTTTCTCAAACGTTACAAACTCCTAGGTGGTGTAAACAGTGGACACAGCTTTGAGGTCGGCATCACCGTGTCTTTGGGGACAAAGAAGTGGAGAGAAATGATACACTTCACTTCTTTGGCTCTGACACAACTACCTTAAGGGCACTGTAGTCATGAATACAAAGAGAAGCAGGGAGTGCTTTAAGGAACAATCTAACTGTATCACATGGGGCTGGCTCCTCTTCTTCTCTTAGTGAGTCACGACTCAGTCGTCACTTATAGAATCTCTCTCTCTCTCTCTCTCTCTCTCTCTCTCTCTCTTTTTTTACCCTCATCTTGACCATCTCTGACCTCCTCTTCTCCTCACTGTGTGTCTGATAAGGCAACCTTCCCATTCTTTTAGTAAGAGCTTCAGAGCATTGAAAGTCTCAAACACACATTGAGTTATTGTTCTGTTTTATAGAATACCACAGATATCTCAAGTGCTCTGTGAATTTCTCATGAAAAATATCTGTCCTCACTGCTACCTGGCAAATCAGTCCAAAAGATGATTAATTCATCTATTATTTTTCTTTCTTTTGCTGATTTCTGATGCCACCTTTCTTTCTTAGCTTAAGCCTTGGTACCAAAGACATCCTATTTGAAGAACTACAGAAAATGAGCAAAATAAAGCTTTTCCTTAAAATCAATGGTGATATAAAGACCAAATAAAAGTTTACTCTGAAAAAGCAAGTGGAGCAGGGGAAAAAAAAACATTTTTAAAGTTGGAGACATTGTGTTCTTTGCCAACACAGAAATTGCCACACTTGGAAATTGTATGTCAAGTACACAGAAATCCTCTGTTTGGCACTGGGAAACTCCTCTGACATGGAACCTCTGAGATGGAACCATGCTTGTTAGACAGGTTGAATGAGATGGTCTTAATCCAGGTGAAAACACTGAATCACCTGAAGCTCGATCTCAGTATAAAACTTGAAATGGACCAGTCTCATGTGACAACTGATGCAGAATAAATGATTGGAGGTTGCACAGCTGTTAAAAATCTGGCAAAGTACAAGGCCACACTCATAAACAAAAGACTGAAAAAAAAGAAAAGAAAAAGTGAATGCAACCCATAATGTTATACTCATTTCCTGAGAACACAAAAGGTCGAAGTCTCCTATACTGATTTTATATTTGTGAGATATCTAGAGAATATGAGAAAATGTTGAGGTTCTATTTCTATTTAAATTGTGGTCCTCAAAGCAGAGAATAATGTTTTCAGAAAAGCTTTGCTGAAGAAACAAGACTTCAGCTCTAACAAAGGAAAGTATTGGTGTTGGAACTACTGAGATAGATCATAAGATCTGTGAAGCTGAGAAGAAGCAGAAGATAATAGCAAATGCTTTATCAGATCTGACTGAGGCTGTAATTGAAGTAGGTCAAACATGAAGAGGAGTACTTTTTTACTCAACAACACAACAGTCTAGATAAACCTTGATCCAATTTTTAAAATGTGCAATATGACTGAAAGAGACACAGATTTGGGTTTGTCACTGAAGCAAGTAAAGGGCCTTGGATATTGTTTTGTTGTTGCTGTTGTTGTTGCTGCTGCTGTTGTTGCGATAGCCTACAGTAGTGATACACAACCTAAGTATTCAGATCCATAAGTATTGTTAGATTTTTAATTCCTACCTAGCACTGTATGTCACTGGTAGTTTGTACCAGTGCTTGACGGAAACTAAATCTTACAGTACTTCAGGACTTGAGGGCTTAGGTCATATAGTGCTACTGTGGGCTTGGAACAAACGCTTATGGCTTGTTTGCTGAAATCAGCTCTAAAACGTATGTTTTGCAAGTAGAAATCAGCCCCAACCATGTGATATGGTCCAAAAAGAGCAGGGCTCTGATCTTCAAAGCTGTTACCTGACCAGCCTGGGCCTACAGGGACTCAGCAGGCTATCCTTCACATCCAATAAACGAAAGGCACTCCTCTGAACAGTATACCACAGCTTCGCTCAATTAATGAAGGCAGCCTGTGTCTCTGCCTTGGGCAAAGCATGAGTGAAACCTCAACTATTTCTCTAACAAGACACAACAATGACTTGGTAATTACACTGAGGTGATTGGCTGACAGCTAAAAAGGCAACGAGAGATTGTCTGTTCTTTTAAAGACTTTACATAGGAGGCATGTCACCTGATATTGCTTTTTAACTGATGTTATATTAAAATGACAGTGTGATTTGATGTGATTGGCTTACAGTTAATTTATTCAACTACGTTACACGCCATTGTTGAAATATGGCTGTGCCAAACTCTACTGGTCAAATAATCAATACATTTTTATTGTTAATAGATGGTGAAATTAGGCTTAGCCACACATCATCAGTGCACCTGCAATTCAAAGTAACCTGTTCAAGCATGACTGTGCCAAGAGATCAGACCATTGAAGGACAAAGCTTCTGCAACACAATGGATTTCTCAGAAACCTTCTTTAAATTGCAAGGTCAAACTGTGTTCTCTCAACAAAGATAAAGGCAAGCATATTGAATGAAGACATTGCGCTAGAAGAAAAAGCGATTTTTTCTAAAATGAGATAAATATAATAATTCACTCTAATACCATTGTTAGCTTGATGCTAATTGTATTGGTTAACATACAATGAGCGTCAAGCTAAAAACAACTGCAACTGAAAAACAGTTGGAACATTCAAGTCAGTCATCTGTGACTGTAAAGGTTTTGACATTGCAATCATGCCTTGCCCGTACAGAAGTCAAAGTTTCATCAAGAAATAACTTGGACAATAAGTTCTGGATTTAACCTCTTATCAGTCAGTATGAAAACAATAAAGGTAGTCTTAGCCTGGCTCTGAGACATTTGTATAGATTCAAGTTCATAGGAAGCAAATTCTTAAAAGCTTTAAGAAGTTCTGTCAGTTTTTATACTGGAAGCTCAAAAGATTCACAAGGATACCGAACAATTGTGGTTTTAAAAGAACCAAAATCCTAACAAAGTCCATTGTGGTTTCTCCATTTATGGGTATGAACTCGCCGACATGAACATACCTAAATCACTGCTTTTTATTCATTTAGACAGAACAGATTTCTCGTTCAAAAAGAGAAAAAGAAAAAAGAAAAAGAAGGCAGAGGCAGGTGACCAGACTTTCCAGAGACTTCATGATGGCTTTATGCCTTTAAAAACTGGTTCAGTAATATGGGCACATTTTGGGAATGCAGATTAGCACAAAGGCTGATCCAGTGATGTGAAAATGATGATACTTTGAGTTGTCTCGTGACAGAGTGCAGGGAAGTCTAGCCATGAAACTATAATCCTTGCTGTGTAGTGAGTCTGACAGTTTTCATTACATCAAAGCAGTCGAAAGCCTCTCTTCACTGTTACAGTGGGACTTTGCTTTTCCCCCTCATCTGAAAGTGTCAGGGATTTAAATTGAAATCTATGAGGCACACAGAAACTACCCTGGACCAGCAGTGAGTGCATGTGTCAATAATAGGGCTTCACTCTATGTGCACTCAATAAATTCTCTGTCTGATGGTGTGGCGGATTCCTCTGGACTTTCTAGAATCATTGCGCGCACCTAGCAACTCACCACTTGAGAAATATAATTTATTTACAGCTTTTGTTTTTCTGGGATACAGGTCTAATGGAAAGAGAAAACATAAGCACTCACCAAGGCAAGACCTGAAATATACTGTGAGTAACCCTTGTCGGAAAAGAAGTACAAAACAAACTTCCTCACAGTGAACTGTTTAATGTTCTATGAAAAACTCAATAACTGTCATGAGATTCAGTCTAGAGATAAGTAATTGTGATGAACTGATGGTTTATTTTATTCAGTTCACCTAAATTCCTCAGAGCGGCTGAGCGCCGTGTCTCACCTATGTAGAAAATAAAATGGCAAAATAAGGCTGACTCCTGTTGCTGTATAGCTGTTTTAATCATAAAATAAACCATGATAATGATAACAGCAGTGAAGTTTAAATAAGCAAACAGAGGCAATTTAAAATCCATTTAGACAGCACGTTAGATTAATGAATTTCGATATGCGTTCACAGCTTCAAATGAGCTTCCAGTGAAAAGAAGGGGGTGGGGGAAGGACTGATGTTGGCAGTTTTTTGAATTCAGCACAAACAGTACTGGCAATTAGGGATAGATATGGATTCAGCATTTCTCTGGTAAACAAGATCTTTCATAGCAGTCATAATAGACTTTAGGTTATCCAGAATTCACACTTCACTTTTCATCAGTGGTCCAGGGGTTTTAAATGTAATGAGAAGAAAGAGTTTACCTTGGAGGGCTGAGGACCAGGCTTACAAAATGAAGGATGTTATCACACTACCAGATAATGGCACTGTTTCTCTCTCTCTCTCACTCACTCTCTCTCTCTCTCTCTCTCTCTCTCTCTCTCTCTCTCCGTGTGCGTGTGTGTGTGTGCATGCGTGTGCATATGTGTGCATACACGTGTGTGTTTGTGTGTGTGTGTGTGCTTGTGCTTGTGCTTGTGCATGTGCATATGTGTGCATACACGTGTGTGTCTGTGTGTGTGTGTGTGTCTGTGTGTGTGTTTGTCAGTTTATAAGGAGGCAAACCACAAAACTGAATAGGAACAACTCATTCAATTGTATTAAGAGATCAATCAGCAACATCATCAGGGCCTGAGTTGCAGTCCCTCATATTTCACCAGCAGTATTAAAACTAGTCACACTGTTGCCATGGCAGTCCACAGGAGCACATTATATTTAATAAAACAACAACAGATGTGAGGGAGATCGTGTGATATGTAAATGTATAAAAAATTCATATCCGTATGTTGTTTAATGTCTGAGACATTTTCTATTATTGCCTGATGAATGTATAAGGCATTTACTGCATTGTTTGTTCACGTTTACGTTTAACGAAGATGCTGAAGTGTTGAAGATGCACAATGAGGAAAATACTTAAAATAGAAGCTTGACGTTTATGAGTAAAGTTTTGGCTAACATTTGTGGTTTTCCACCACCCTGTGTCTAATTCATTCAGACCTTAAACTGCTATGGCAATGATTAAATATTTTATGAGTTGTCTTGCAAATAGCAGTCTGACATTATCTCACGAAAGAGTAAAAAAATTGTGACCCTGTTTTATCGAACCGTCATAGACTCAAGCAACTGCAACTGCTGAAAAACTTCAGGCATCCTTAATATGTTGTTTGAATATGGACCTAAAACTCACTTACCTGTGAAATTTACAAATTTTGAAAACTCTTAAAATAAGAGTGTAGTAAAAAAAAAAAAAAAAAAAGACCCTTCCATTTTGATGCTTCACAGGAGATACTTGTAAACTATAGTACCATATTACCTATATTGCAAACAGGCTAGGTTGGCTGTTTGTTTGGTTCTTTCACTGTTTGCTGGAATCTGTACCCTGGGGTTGGTGGGTGGTCTCTGCCTTGGTATTGCTTTGCCAACAAATTGTCTAATTAGCCACCACCTTGTACAGAGTTGCAGTATGACCTATGGCCCAGTGCCAGCCAGACACCATCTGTCATGAGGGTGAAGCGGCCAAGCCATTGAGAGCATATTTCAGCTTGTAGTGAAGCCATGAGCTAAGGCAGAGTGGGCTCATGACAATTGTAATTGTATGGTACTGCTAGATTAAGGAAGCCCATTCCAACTTAAGCCGGTGCCAAAGGACTGGAATCCCATCAACTGAAGACTGTCAAAAATTTCAACATTTCAGATAATATAGCCTTTAGTTTTTGACTAGTTTTTTTTTTTTTTAGTTTTAGTTTTGATGAAAGAATATGGCCTTACAGGTCATTCTCCACTAAGACATCACTTAGAAATCTAAATGTTCCTACTGCACACTCAAGAAAGAAATTCTATACGTGAGTTTCTCTCTCTCTCTCTCTCTCTCTCTCTCTCTCTCTTGCTCTCTGTGCGTTATATACCACATCTACATCATTATTTTTCCACATGCATCTTACAAGACTACAAGATATCATGTGAGAATGCTTTAACCTGATCGTTTACTCATAGATGCTCTAGACACATCTGTGCTTTGTTTTATTTTCCATATAACCTGAGCTGATTATGTCACAGTGTCTTTAAATGTGTTTATTTAGAGAAGTTGCTCTCTCTTGCAAGAGTCTGAGAGCAGGATAAAGTTGTCCTTAAAGGCTGGCAGTGGCATCAGTGGGTGTGGGCCTAGAGTGCATTAGCCACAGAAACACATATCTTGTTTATCGAACTATGTGAACATAGATAACAGTCCATAAAGGTCTGATCCAACCACCAGCCAATCTGTTATAGATTTTTCCTTGCCTCTGGGGTGACCTGAGGTTACCATTTAGCAGCAGAGCCAGCACAAAGTACACTCCATAGCCCAACTCAATCCTCTTTTCTCTCTCTTCCAATACTTGCAGCTATTTATCTTTTCATCTTTTTCAGGTTCTTTTAGAGAGAGAGAGAGAGAGAGAGAGAGGGAGAGAGAGAGAGAGAGAGAGAGAGATGTCTTTGTAATCACATCATTTTCTTTTGGACTCAACAGGTCTACCACAGGCTTTTATACAGGCTTTTTACTTTGACATTATTATTAAAGGGCCTGAATGAGCATAGGGAAACATTTCAAACTACATTTAAACTAAATTATCCTGCTCTGCAGAAGCATGTGTGTGAGTGAGTACACATACAAATTCATATGTGTGTGTGTGTGTGTGTGTGTGTGTGTGTATATATATATATATATATATATATATATATATATATATACACACACAAATTCTCAAGACCATAAATGGGACAACATCACCACTTCCCCAGATATGCAGGCCAACATGCTCTTGCTCTTGAGAGTTTCCTTCAATGGCAAGTTTTTTTAGTTCCTCTTTTTCTAACTTAGCTGGCTAAACCTCTCTCCCTAGAGAGTAAAGAGAAAGAGACCTCTGCTCTTCATGCTCCCTCTTTTTTCTTCTTGTCAGATGGGACTAACAAAGGTCCTGTGCTGACAGGATAGATGGAGGGTCTGAAATCTATTGAGGTATGGCCAGAAAAGAAGGTCATTCTATGTCTAATACATTCAATAGTGCACCGCATTTAGGGTGACTTGTGTTGCGTGAAATCGTCTTCACAATTGCTATCATCAAAATGAGACACAACTGAGCAGTCGCAACAGGATACTCACTGACGGAAAGTGTCACGTATGTAAGAAATTATCAACTGACAACATTAAAAAGATGAAGCATTAGAAACATAGCAGGTCTCTAATGAAATCCGGAGTGAAAAAAAAGCCATCTTGTCGAGTAAAGCAGAAACATTCGTAACATAAATCCAAGTGTTCCTCTTCATGAAGCACAACAGCCTGTGGTTCTCCACCAGAGGCTTCTTAATTAGGCTTTCATGACGCCCATTGTCAGGGTTTGAGGGCAAGTAAATGTTTCAGAGTCGCCAACTTGAAATTACAGTCCCAACAGTACGTTCTATTCAGCCTGACTGATTACATAGTCCTGCGGGGGCGTGGAGGGCGGGGGGAGGGAGCGGAGGCTATGTATTGCCTACTGTCATGGTTTGCGACCGCTGACAAATTAGATGGAAAAACTGCCAGGTTATAAAAATCCTTTTGCTATTTTATATTACCCGTCACTTTGTTAAATTACCTCCCTGGAAAACTCCACTGCGCTGTGTTTGCGCTCTCTTTCTGTCTCTGTCGCCTGTGTCAAGGTCATGTTGATTTTGTCTCTAAGTCAGGTGACTTTGTGAGGGTCATACTGGTTTGTTTTAGCGTTGCGAAGATTTCTCTAATGTGCTCAAAATCGGCAAATGAGAATGTGAAACGCTTAAACTGGTTTATACCAAAACCGTGTGACCCCAGTGCGCGAGAAATTGCACAAGACATCTCTGTATTTTTCCCCTATCCTGAAAAAGACTCGCCAGGGTTCCTCTGACAACATGACTAGGCCTATGTAACTTAGGGCATAATAGAAATGAACGTAATCCGTTTTCGCTGACAACAGTTTTTATGTTTTGGCTACATCAGATTCAAACTTTGTCATCGCAAACACCTCATTTCAAAGCGTTTACGCTCCAGATCAATTATTACATTGTCGGTGAAAAAAATCAATTGTAAGCATTTAGATTTTTATTTTATCTCTTATCTCTATACTGATACTTGATATTATCGAAAGTTAATTTTACAACTATATCGCCTTATATAGCTATGTTTCCAACTATACGTGAAATAAAAAGAAGCGATAGCCGCGCCTTTGACTGAGAATTCGTGCTGTCAAACTTCCCAGGTAGAGGGACTGGCTACACGAAGCTCGACAGACAATGAGAAGAGACAGCACGACAAATCTCTCAAATAAAGCGGAGACGTTGCCTCACGTAACTCCACAGCCAAAGGCAGCCTGAGGTCTCCTTTTATCTGAGAAAACTGAAGTGTTGCCAGCCCCCATTGTCTGCCAAATATGAGTTATCATTTTTAAGTGTTGAATGAGTTCTTCCTCTTTGCGCTTACTTTGACCCTAATGAGCGACTAGGATTAATATGAATTCACTGAATATGAATGCGGTTTGAGTCCCAGTTAAATTAAAGAGGAGAGAAGGCATGCAGATTGCGCTGGGCGGTGTTTTAGAAGTGGGGCTTGATTTTAGGAGACTCTAGACAGCGAGGGGTGGCCACATACTAATTCTCTCGGGCGGTTAAACTATGTTTCGTGTCTTCTCGTCTTATACTTGCAAGAATTGCAACCCCCACCACCACCAACTCTCTCTCTCTCTCTCTCTCTCTCTCTCTCTCTCTCTCTCTCTCTCTCTTGCTCGCCCTCGCTCTCTCTCTCTCCCTCTCTCCATTTCCTCATATGCATTTAACGCGCGCCCTCAGTCCGAGATGTAGGACGACCGATTCTTCATTACCGGTGTGGGAGCTTTTATTCGATTTATTCGTGGATCACATAAAGGCTATAGCGTATAGTGTTAAATTAATGAAAACTCTTAATTTTGACAGACAGTTTGAGAGACACCATGTACAATTTCTTGCGCAAACTGTCGTCAAGTAGATTATGTGGTGTCCACCAACTCTAAAAAGGTGTTGATGTCACAAAAAGCCTTACAGGTTAAAGTGAAGGATACGCCACCTGTCGCATCTGCTGCTCCTCTGCGATAGGATAGGTATAAAGTTGCAAAATGATCTTCAGACCATTTAAAGGTAAGGAATACTTTTTCGCTGTCCTTATGCTGAATACACCGTACGATGTTATGCTTCTTTTCCAGAGGCAGCTCAGTCACATTGAGGTATTCGCTTCCTCAGACACTAAACAGTTCACAGTTTTTGGAAATCTGTGTCTTGAATAGCAGTTTTAATACAGTTGACTTGAATTCCTTTGTCACGAATATTCGGTGATGGCAATTTGGTTTTCAATATAATTAAGAGAGCCTCTGGAGAAGGCACTGTGGAACTTTTATTATGATGATTAAAGATTATTCTCTTAAATATAGCTGTAAACATGCAAATTGGTCATTTAGTCATATAACTAATCAGACTGACAAAACATTTGTTAGTTAGGCCTACATATGTATGCGTGAAAGCAAGTTAGATCTTTTCGTGTGTTGACCCCTTCTATCCATAAATGTGTGATAGCCTACGCACCAAACGCAGTTTTTTAATCTTATGCCTAGTATAAAGTCGTCACTTGGAACTCTGAAATCGTCTTGCGTCACAGCGGGAAAATATAACGAACAAATGAGTTATGGCGAAATGAAATCAGCGGGGTCACTCACCTTTTATAAACGACTTCCTTCACCCAGTCTCTGATGTGAGAGTGTTAAAGCGTTCCTATGTTCTCCAAGGTACTGAAAAACCAAGTTAAGCTGCTGGCAGGTTGCAGTTCTCACTGATGGGGAATGATTCCTGAAAACTGGACCGACATAACATGAGTTCCCTTTTATTAAGTTAAAAATGTAAAGATAGGTTAAACACAAAGACGAAATAGATTTATGTATGTCGCCTTTTTCGGTCATTTCTAAGCTTATCGTGTCAAGAAGATCGTCCTCCCAGCATGTATCCGTTTGGCAGGAGAACACAGAACGACAAGCTAAACTGGACGAAATTTTTTGCACCTTTTTAAAATCGTTTTCATCATATGAGATAATGATAATAAGTAGCCTCAGTGTTGTATACCCAGCCGTCCGCATCGTAAATGGGGTACATTTAATTTACTTCCATTCAACATATTTTTATATTTGCACTTTTATCTTGTCAGAACTATTCTAATCAAATTTCATCCTATTCGATCTACAGTAAGAACATTATTTTAAAAGGACAACTATGCATGTGAAGATGCTATTGTTATCACACCTACGTTTACACATATTCAGGTGTCTTTCTGTTATTGCATTCTTTCTCAAAAGTAATGACTGTATTTGTTGTCATATTCACGAGGAAGAAATGCATTTTTCTCAGTTTGTTGCTAATGGCGCAACAAACACTAAAATACCTCATGATATGAAACAATTTAGTGTGTCCAATTGCTTGAGTCCTGCAGTGTTTCTATGACAAATAGTGTTAATAAAACATCTGATACTGACATGGTATCATGTCTTCTGTGTACACCTCTTCCTTGGTATTGACAATGACATGCATCACAATTTTACACATCAAATATTGCCCTACAGCTCCCCTATCCATTTCAATTACTTAAAAAGGATTAATTCATTTCAAACACACCCCCTAATAAATAAGCAGAGGAGGGAGTAATTCAGTTCGATCTGTAGATTGCTCACTCTGTAACATACAAATTAAAGCAAAGGACAAAGCTTGCGCTTCAGTGGAGTGCAGAGTCAGTGCAGACTGTCTGAGGTGTGGAACAGCAAAGGACCTTGTACAATGCCATGAATTTTTCATTGTGGTGGTAATTGTACTGATTTCCTCATATATCCATTGACTACAGTGCCTAAAATGTGTTGGTATTGCTACCCCAGGCACTGAGAACAATCAGGACCTCATTCTGACCATGCTAGTTAGTATGGCAGGTTTCTACAAAACCACACGTTTAAGTGTAGTGCACAATTTGTCCAGGACAATGTTCTCGAAAATCATGTCTACAGAAGACAGTTACGAATTAGGTTACAAAGTTGTACAGTTATGTAAGGACAAAAGTAAACACACCTCCTGCATGGCCATCTGCCATCCCCAAAATTCAGTATGCATCATTTTGTTTTCCAAAAAGATTACTGTGGAATTGTGCTACAAAATTTATCATCAAAACAACAAAATTTAATACAGAGGCAGTCGGTACCCAGGTCGTGCTTTCTACCGAATAAACCACCTTGATATTCCACAGTGCTGACATACAGAGCAGAAGCACATTCAGAGCCATTTCCAAAGCATCAGTATCAATGTGGGATAGGTTGTACACCTAAAGAGATGACCCAGGTGTTTGTGGAGACAGACAAAAGAGAGGAAATAAGCAGTGGGACTGCACATTAGACTTCACCCATGCTTCTCTTTCTCCTTCTCTTCAGGTGGAATGTCCCTCCCGTGGCCTTTATCTATCTGAGAGACATCAGACACCATGGATCCTTGGATATTTCCCTCTTCTCACCCAAACCTATCTGAGCCTCCTATGTATGACAGTTACATCGTTGGAAATGACACTGACGAAGGACTGAAGAATGGCACAGATCACGACTTCCCTCAGACCAGCACGGTGGTTATGACTTTTATTTATTTTGTGGTCTGTGCTGTAGGTCTTTGCGGCAATACTCTGGTCATCTACGTTATCCTGCGCTATGCCAAGATGAAGACCGTCACCAACATCTATATTCTGAATCTGGCTGTGGCGGATGTGCTTTTTATGCTGGGCCTGCCTTTTATTGCCATTCAGCTGGCTTTGGTTCACTGGCCCTTCGGCCCCGCACTATGCAGAGTGGTCATGACCGTGGATTCGCTTAATCAGTTCACCAGCATTTTCTGTCTAATGGTAATGAGCATCGATCGTTACCTAGCTGTGGTTCACCCCATCAAATCCACCAAATGGCGAAAACCTCGTGTGGCGAAGACCATCAATTTGGCCGTATGGGGTGTTTCGCTGCTCGTCAACCTGCCCATCGTCATCTACAGCGGCCTGATCACCAAACAGGACAGCTGCTTCTGTACCATCGTGTGGCCAGAGCCCGAGGAGACCTATTATACTGCTTTCATGTTCTACACCTTCTTCTTGGGATTCTTCCTACCACTGATGGTCATCTGCCTGTGTTACTTGCTCATCATTATTAAGGTAAAGTCCTCGGGCATTCGAGTGGGGTCCACCAAGAGGAAACGGTCGGAGAGGAAGGTGACTCGCATGGTGTCCATTGTGGTGGCCGTTTTTGTGTTCTGCTGGTTGCCCTTTTACGTCTTTAACGTGACGTCCGTGACCGGTACAATCAGCACTACACCCATCCTTAGAAGCACGTTTGCCTTTGTGGTGGTGCTGGGTTATGCCAATAGCTGTGCCAACCCCATCCTGTACGCCTTTTTGTCAGAGAATTTCAAGAAGAGTTTCCAGAACGTTCTCTGCCTGAAGAAAGTGGGCGGGCTGGATGAGATTGAACGGAGTGATAGCAGGCAGGACAAAACACGAATGATGAACGACCCCACAGAGACTCAGAGCACACTGCTGAATGGAGACCTGCAGACCAGCATTTGACACACATACACACACACACACACACACACACCACATACACATACACACACACCACATACACATACACACACGCACAGAGAGAGAGAGAGAGAGAGAGAGAGAGAGAGAAAGAGAGAGGGAGACATATGGAGGTCAGCTCCTTAGCAGCTTGAAGGGTAAACTCTGAGTGAAACACATCTGCCCCTTGGGGATTCTCAAATTCTCACTCACTGAATAAGACACAGTCCCTCTGTTTTCATCACCGGTCAGAGTGAGACCATCTTCAAATCACTTGTTCCTCTCTTACACTAAGGATCTCAAGACATCTAAACATGCACTCAAACTGAAAAAGACCTTCAAATTCAATTGGAACGCAATTCAGTTGTTTAATTTCAAGGTTGTCAGTGGAGTATTTTCACAGAAATCTCATTAAGAGGACCATATGAAAATCAAAGGGTGAAATTAGATCTTGTCGACAGTGGACTCTTGTACGACTCTGCCGTCAGTCATTTGCAAAAAAAAATTTGTTTGTGGGAAATGTGTCGGTAATTCAAATGACTAGAGCCTTTGCATTATCTCACCACTGTGTTTCTCTTAGATGAAGAGGAAGGACAGCACATGCTGTGCAGTGCTGATGGAACTGTCCAATGAACCGTGTTTGTTCTCAGAGCTCTTTGTGTGACTGGGAGATGAAGGTGCCAGTGTGGCACCAGACATGAATGTATATTTAATTTTTGTGTATATGTATGTGGGTTTGTAAGTATCTGTCTGAAATATACAGTTTTGTATTTGACTTTTGTTCTTGATGGATTTGTTCATTTCCACACATTTCTTGCTTTGATAATTGTATTGGTTTATTTCTGCAAAGTCTACATACTTCCTCATATGTACACATAGTATTAGTTTGGCATGGCCATAAGTTTACCAATAACCAAACTGCTGCTAGAATGTATAGATCTATACTGCTTTGTGGTTAAAATGTCTGTCACTTTTTTTAGCCAAGTGAAATCTTTTTTTTCCCCCTTTTTTAGTTCTGTTAAAATAAATGTTAGGGAAAAAAAGAAACAATATTAACTGAAGCATACTGTATGTTTGCCGAGCTGGGATGCTTTGTAAATTAGGCGAAATGATCTTTATTTCCACTGCTGGGCAAATACCCAGTCCCGTTCAGCTCTGTAAATAATACAAACAGTCACTGACTGTGATTCTCGATTTCCAGATCTCCAGATAATTTCACGAAAAGAGAAAATGGAAGTTGTAATGTTGCTTTGCTGTGGTCCCAGTGGGGCTTGGGTCCACCACAAGGAGTGTATCTTTAAAGAGCTGTATGTACCAAAGTGGCTGACATATAGTTTAGGGGGGGGGGGGTGAAATGAAATCACTGATATGTGTGTGAATGATGCTCTGTGTAATCATGTTCTGCTTCACTAAATGTGTAAACAAGAAAGAGGTTCTTTATGTGTAATGTGTACATGTGTACAGGAGAAGTAGGGAGAGGGGTACCGTGTGTGTAATTATGTCATAAATGTGTGTGTGTGTGTGTGTGTGTGTGTGTGTTTGTGGGCGAGTGAGTGAGTGAACGAGTGAGTGAAAGAGTTCCATGGAGGAACGTACCATAACCACCTTATTTTCCTTTGAGGGCAGCCAAGAGAGGGCTGGCCAGGCGAGATGAGTCTTAGACATCACACTAGAGTTTCCCCTCCAGCCCGGTCCTCTTCATAGTGATGTCAATTTGAGAAGGGCTAGAACATGTGCTCTACTGAGCTTCCATGTTCCTTCTGATCCCATCTTCGTTTTCATAGTTATATATACCACAGTTATATAGAGGCATACTACACTGACAGGTGCAAGTAAATTACCACCTTCATTCAGAAAGAGAAAAAAAAATAGTGAAATGAAACTGTTGCCTGACGCTGTGTGCCTTTACTTCATATTTGAGTGTTTGCGTGGGTGTCAGTGAATTACAGAATCTACATTCCACTGTGCCGCGTGTCTCGTCCGTGATTCATCTCTGTCCAGATGATGATGCATGATAAAACAGCGAGTTTATGACAAAAACAATCTGAATTCCAAAGGCAAGTGTTGCAGACCCTTGAAGGTGTTTATGTGGTTATAACTGCATGGTTATGCCCTTTAGCCATGATACTGAAAGGTCAAGCCAAGTGACTTCACCGTTACAGCATTACTCCACACAATTTAGTATTTCAGTTCAGCGGACTCAATATTCACAGTTACGGCAAAGATCCAAGCCAAGGAAATGTTTTGTGTTCAATGTCCAGGTTTCATGTAATCAGCGTGGGATGGATTTTATCTCCAAATGTTGAAAATGTCCGTATACTTTCATGGCCAAAAATATAGAACATTTTGTATTTCAGGCGAACCAATATGTGATAGACGCACGTTACTGAATATCCCTAGTTACCCATAGCAAAACATGATTGTGTAAACAGCAGACTCACGGTGCAGGGAAAATGGTGTTCTTGAATCCATTCAACCAATTTATATGTTTTAATGTCGCTAAAAGCTTGTTTCGTGCGTTTACATGAACTGTCTATGAGTGTTTCTCAACCCAAAGGAAACACGTTGTGTTTGGAGCAATGCTTTTATGTGAATCTGTAAAATGAAAAATATTGTTTTATGGCTATCGCTCTCTCTCTCTCCCTGTGATAAACTGTCCCACCGCCGCAATGCTTTTGTTTCCCCAAAGAACCTTCGTACGTTCAGCCTCATTTTATCGCTGTTTGCTTAATGTTTCCATTTAGAAGTAAGGTTGGGTTGTTCATTAAAAGGCGTTGCAGACCAATAATGTGTTGCGTGGTCTTATTCTTGTTAAGAGTTCTTACTTACAATCTTGTATCACCAATAAATGTACATGTATAAGCATACCATTTTCATTTGCTAATGCAAGGACTCGTCTATATCGTCTATACTCGTTCTGGTAGCAGTAAGTTGTTCACCTTGAAACGGACATGCAAAACATTACCTGATATATTCGTATTGCGCGTAAATGTTAGCCAACTTCAGGGGGGAGGGAGAGAGTGAGACCGTACGATGTTCACTGTAGAATACGTACAGTACTTGTATGAGAATGCCCTCTTGTGGTGAAAAAACACAGTGCCAGTGTAATGGTTGCAGAAAAACGAAGTAGCGTTTAGACAACGCCTACACACTGAGAAACATCAAAGGATAAAAAACAAACAAACAAAACCAAAACAGAGTCTAAGTTGGTATGGTAGATTGGATGTTATGTGAGAATGCTCTACACTGCTCACCCAAAATATTATACAAGTCACACTAAACTCTCAATGCTTGTGGCTCAACCAAAAAGTTAACTTGGGAATTCAAAAAAGTTCATTGCTCGAAATTAATGAACAGAGGAAGTTTTTTAAACTGACGTACATCAAATGACATAGTTTCATGATGCTAAATATATAAAAGCGACAGTAATTAACAATAAACTGTGTGTGTCAAGGCATGGATGAGAGGAAAAGCCTGCCAATCTTTCTTTTTTTTTTGTCTAGATTATCGCATGTTTCACAGCACAGCAACTGAGAGATAAACAGTTTAAAACATCAAGAAAGTAAAGACAAAAACAAGGCAGACCATGTTCCAGTTTTGTTCTGAGTTTTAATCACTGAAACAGACAATGACGTCCTCCTCCCTGTAACGTTTCAGCTCTGTCCCTGAATGTCTCCGAGTAGCCGTCTCCATCAAAAGCGTTAGTGCGACCCCCCCCCCCTCCCCCCCAAAAGGACTGTTTTTTTTTTTTTTAATTTTTTTTTAAACTCTCCCATTTGGCTCTGGATTATAAAAATAACATCTGCAGCAAACCAGAGGAAATGGATTGGGTTTTTTTTTTTCTTCTTTTGTGTTCCATCCTTTTTGCTGTTTTATTTCTCAAGTTTTGCTTAAATCAGCTGATTCTTCAGGCGTTGTGGTATTAATGTGGTGTGACTGTTACGGCCCGGCCCAAGGCTGTCGTCTAAAGATACACTATTGAGGAAAGTTCTTTTCATTTTCTTCTCTTTTTTTTCTTTTTTTTTTTGTTTGTTTGTTTGTTTTAAACATACACACAATCATTAATATCTAACAATTAAAAAAAAAAAAAAAAAAAAAAAAAAAAAAAGAACAGACACACACAATACCCTGGTGTTTTTATCTTTCCATTCACATCAAACAGCATATTGATTGAATAGAGCAGCATTGGACTGCAGTGCGGCGGTGACACGGAGATAGCGACACGTTGTCGTGGGTAACACTGGTTAGATTTAAAGCCAGGGTGTCGCATACAGCATGGATGTGCGAATCATTCATTGTTCTCACCTTTTCTCTCCCTTCACCCCAGATCACCTACAGAATCCTAATCATTGTCAACGGGTAGAAGTCCATTAGAGAGAGAGAGAGAAAATACATGGGACAACCAGATGAATGGTAATAGTGTAGCCCCTTGCACTTAGACACTTATGTTCTCTGTGAACACTGAGGTCTCTCTGAAGCAAAGGAATTTATTCTAAGTGTTCTGCAGCATTAGCGAGACAAGTGGCCGTCTCATCCTCGTCCTGTGGATCTGAAAGGCATTAACTGTGCGTTTCCAATACTGCCTCGGGGGGGGGTGCGCGCTCCGATCCTTCCAATTACAGTCAAAATGAGCCAATTTCATCATAATACCAACCACATATTCACAGCATCAACAACAACGGAAAAAAAAAAAACAACACATCTGAGGGGAAAAAAAAAGAAAAGAAAAAATCGTGTTCTGTGTACCATGACAGCAAGGGACTGCACTTCAACACTTCAACAAAACAAACAAAAAACAAAATTACACAGATACAGACTGAGACAGTAATAATAAAAAAAAAAAAAGATTCAAATGAGTTTCTAAGAATATTCCCTGCCCTCAAAAGAAAGAAAAAGAAAAAGAAAAGGTCTTGTCCAATAATGGGCGTGTCCAGGTCCAAGTCTGTTTCAGTTTCCATGGCAGCACTGACTTGGATCATTAGGACACCCTCTGTTCTGCCCACAAGTATTTCTCTTTTAAAAAATAGATATACTAGATTAATACAGTATTTCAGAACTTAAGTCACAAATAATAAGAACCATAATCATTTTTTTTTATTTCAAGAAGTCGTTCTTGCAAAGTTTGTAATACCATCTTGTCCTCCTCCTCTCTCTTTTTGTTGTTGTTGTTGTTTACTTTTTGCATTCCATTCTGTATGCATATGAAGTCCGGCCTCCCCTTTTCGCACCCAAACTCCTCCTAATGCTTGGTCAGTTAGAACAAGAGCACCATGGGAAAACAAAAAAAGAAAATTCAGAGCAAAAAAAAAAAAAAATACTGTAGTCAAAACTGAGATGTGCCCACTCTTGTGATTCCTCCTCCAGAGATCAGCTCCTTTCTCCTTCTGTCCGTAAACGAAAGGAGAGAGGGAGAGAGATGGAGACTGCCTCTGTCCAGAGCTGTTCTGTCTCTACCACGCTTCTCCTCTTCTTTCTTCCTCCTCTTCTGTCACTCCTCTACTGCTCCCCCTCGGTTACGTCAAGTAAAGAACGCTAACTCAGTGCTGATTAGCAGATTTTTTCTATGACTTTTTTTTTGTTGTTGCCGTTGGTGCTTTTTTTTTCTTTTTTTTGCTTTCTTTTGTTGTTGTTTTTGTTTTTTTCCTTTTCCTCTTCTGCGTGTGCAGAGGGAGAGAGGAAAAAAAAACAAAAACAAAACAAAACAAAACAAAGCGATGGAGTTTCAGGTAGGTTTGTGTGTGATGTTTCGTCTTTCTCTTCAGGTGGTCTTTCTCTGGTCTCGTGTGCTGAGCGTTCCACAGTCAGCAGATATATGTAAGGCTACTCGTACTCAAGGAACTGTTTATGGTAAAATAAGAGATACCTGTGAAGAGAGGGGAGGCAGTCAGACGGCAGGCAAAACACCATACTGACTTATTACTGACTTATTCACAAACACACTCAGATTTAGTCAATCCACGGCTGCTTCCATTCACATTCACTAATCTTTTTTTTTTCCTGCAAACTTCTTTGACTTTTTTATTTTTTAAAACACAAACTTTCAGTAGCTTAGAATCAAGAATCAAAGTCTTCTCCAAATGCTGTTTCCACTGATATCGCATTTCTTTATTTTCTTTCATCTTTTTTAACATTTTCAATCATTACAAAATGTTCACCTAACAGTGAAATTTTCCATGACTCCTGAGGAGTGCCTTCTGGAAAATTCTACCATTCTTTCCGGTGCTTTCTCTCAGGAAAGACCCGTTGAATAAACTCACCCTTCACTGTCCAGCACGTCTTTAATGCTGGCTTTGGTTATAATGGCATCGTCACATTTAAACCACTGGTCCTTGTGCTGGCGGATGAAGCTAGTGTAGTGTCCGCTCTCCAGGGTGCCTTGGTGATTTACAACTGCAAACAAGGAATACCTGGGAGGAAAACGCACATAAACATAAAAATAAATATAAACCATAAACATTAACACATACATGCACGCAATGAACACTGACCAATCAACTGGGAACAAAATGTAAATTTTCAATGTTCAGTGAAGTACAAAATTGGTTCAGTATGAAGCAGTCTTCACATGTGGGAGGACTTGGAGACTTGTAGCGTAAACATC
>NC_044507.1:15004543-15122043 GCF_902362185.1 Chanos chanos
TGAGGTAGAGACATAACAGAGACAGAGGAAGATTAAGAGAAGAGACGAGCTGACATAGGGAAGGAGAGAAATGAGCAGAAATACGGACAGGGAGGGTCAGGTGAAGGCTGCTTACAAGGCACGAGCTAAAATAAGCACTGCGTAGAGAGAGAGAGAGAAAGAGAGAGAGAGAGAGAGAGAGAAATAAATGGAACCTTGTAGGCACTCTGCAGTACTTTAAGCCAATTAGAAGCAACAGATCATTTAAAATACAGAAGGAGTGGATGGATGGAAAGAGTGTACTAATTATCAGCGAGTTACACAAAGCAATGACACATGAGCAGTTAGATGGGTGAGACAGGCAACGTTCATCCAGTTACTGTACTGAGGAACAGGGGTTGACACAAGGAGAGTGGATGATTTTTAATAATATCGGGCCGATTAGCGAGAGTGAGGGAGTGTGTTTACCTGCGTAGGCAGTCTGTCAGAGTGGTGGAGCCGGTCAGGTGACTCTCTCCGTTGACCACGCCACCATCGCTGCCTGGGCTCAACGGCCAGAAGGGCGTGGATGACCCGGGCAAGTCCAGACTGATATCCCAGAAGGGGTCTATCGTCGTGGAAACACCACTGCAGAGAGAGAGAGAGAGGGGTGGGGGGTGCAGAGCTGTTAGACAGATGTGTATGTGGGTGTGTGTTTGACCGTCCGTTTCATGCACGACACATCCCCGGCGTTAACGGCACGTTATCTGAGCCGGAATGAGTGGATCGGTCATAATTGCCCGCCCGAAATCCAAAAATAGCACGCGCAAAGTGCATGTGAATCTAATAAAGAGCTGACGTGTTCGCGTGAGTCAGTCAGATTGCCTTTTTGCTTCTGTCTCGTTTGCAATTCAAGCGGCGATAAAATATCAGAACGCGTCTTTAAAAATACAATGTGTTTCCTGCAGCCCCGTAAAACCGACAGGAATTCATTTGGGAACGATTCCTTTCAAACTGCTTTCACAGCCTTTAAAAAAAAAAAAAAGACACACATATCAAAATCTACAGAGCAAAGACAAATCACACCCAGTTTCACAGCTTGCTACGATGAGTCATGGTGTAATGCCCAAAACTAACCAGCGGGTGGGGACAAAGAACACGGCACAGGACCAGACAGAGAGCATCAACAGAGAAGACAGGAAAAGAGAGAATGACAGAAATAGCATCATTTAGTTGTCATTCATTGGCATGCAACACTGGATAGAGGTGGACTTTAAAGAAATATTGTACAAATGGGAAGAAGCTGCGGAAGGAGGGAGGGAGAGGGGGGGGGGTTGGATAGAGGGAAAAGAACGAAGATCCTGCAGGTACAGCTGAAGGGAGCAGTGGGGGAGTGCAGACAGACAGTGTACTCTGTGAAGCAGCACAGAGGGCATGTATATTTCACTAACACACAGCCTGTCTCTCACAACAGCCATAACAGCAAAGTAACTGAAGAGAGAGAGAGTGTGCAAGGGGAGGAGGGAGAGAATGCAGCCATAAGGCACAAATGAAATGTCAGTGATGTCAGTCCTTTACAGAAACACACACACAGACACACACACAGAGAGAGGAAAAGGCTTACTGGCAGACTTGACAGGTGACGTCTGACTGGAGGCCGCCGGTGAAGATTTGGTCAATGATGCAGTTACAGTGGTTTGGGTTGTTGGCCTTCTTTCCATTGTCGTCGCCTGAAAGAGCAAAGCACAGCAAACACACGCATTAACACATACAGCTGGCCCTCAGCGAGATGCGCGGAGACAGGGAGGGGAGGAGAGGGGAGGAGAGGGGTGGGGTGGGGTGTCTCAAGTCTCTGACACTGTGAGTATTCTGGGTGAGGCTGTCACTGCAGTCTCTCTGTGTGCTTTAGCATTCTACCCTATCCTCTCTGTCCTTCTGCAGCACAGCAAAGCTGCTCTCTCTCTCTCTCTCTCACTCACTCACTCACTCACTCAGTCACTCAGACTGCAGAAGTGCCCTGATACCAGACTGGGGACACTCAGAGTAGGGCTCCCGATCGTAAAAGTGCTGTTTTATAAAAAAGAAATCGTGTTCTCAATGTCTCCAGCAAGAATACACGAGTAGGCACGATTATGTAATACAACTGCTATATATAATATGCAAATGAGCTGAAAGGAGAGCTGGTTTTGGCTTTCTCTGTGTACACACTGGATTCTTAACCAAATGGATGTGTGAAAGCAGCACAGGGCCAAATGATTTATCAATGGCTAGCCTACTCCTTTGTTCTCAGATTAGTGTTGGGAGGGAAAAGAGGCGGAGCGGGAGAAGAAGCCATGCCCTGTCGGCACTGCTCCTTGCTGAGTGCGCGCTGGTCACCTTTACAGTGCCGATGCAGGACGTCGAGGGCGGCGATGAGGAACTCGTGAGCGTCCTGTTGCTCGTAGCCAGCAAGGTGCCGCGCGTGCGTCCACACCAGATGCAACAACCGGAAGGGAATGTGAGGAGAGCGATGACCCGAGTAAAACTGAGGGAAGAAAGAGAGAGAGAGAGAGAGAGAGAGAGAGAGAGGTTAACCTCGAAGTTCATCAGATTCTAATAGAGCTTACAGTGTCATTTTTTGACACTTTATGGGGTTTTATGGCACATTTGATTTCCAAGTGAAATAAGATGTAACTTTTGCGCCGAGGTCGTTCAGTCCTCACCTCTGTTTTAATATGATGCTTCACATTTATAAAGGAGCTCTATGATTTTACGACTTCAGAAAAAACAAAAAAACAAAAAAAAAACAAAAAACTGTGCAGTATTCTTGCATTCTGTCTTCTGGCAGGTCTTCTGGCGACCACAACACTTTGAGGTGCTAAATATGAGCAGAGTGAGAAAACGGAGGCAGTGCCATCTGGACTGCCCGTCTCTGGGTTGCCACGGGGATGATGTCACGGTAAGCACTGTCGGCACCACGACGGTAGCAACAGCACGGAGAGGCCCGTGGAAGTTAATGAGAAAATTTTTGAAAGAGAAAGTTTTTTTTTCCTTATAATTTCTCAAAGGGTCTCTTTAATCTCACACTCTTTCTGAAGTTTGATAAGAGAACTGCAGCATTGGAGAGAACACAAGAGAAGAAGTAGTGAGAAAAGGAGACGGGGAGAGAGAGAGAGAGAGAGAGACAGAGAGAGAGAGATGAGAGACAGAGAGAGGGGGGGGGGGGGGGGGGGGAGGAGGCAACTCCAGCTTGATGCTCTTGGGTTGCTTTAACTGACTGACAAAGCAGCCAGATCAGAGAGGGGAGGACGCAGAATAGGTGATCAAAGGCGTTCTCTCTGACTGCAGGGCTGAATCACACACACACACACACACACACACACACAGGTATTCTACGCTTCTTCACACAGGCTCTGAACAGAGAGGCCGGTGTCAAAGGCATAGAGGAGAATCGCGGGCAGGGAAAAGGGGAGAATGAAGTCGCTCTGAGAGTGTGCATACAGGAGTCACACCGACTGCGTACACACGTATAAACCCCAAACCCACCATACAGTCAGAGCTAAAGCATGAGACAGAGAAGCGAATGCATCTAGAAAAGAGGGAGAAAGAGAGAGAGAGAGAGAGAGTTCCTTCATTTTTCACAGTTTGTGGAAGGTGCTTGAAAACGTGTGACTGAACTGTGAGAGAGAGAGAGAGAGAGAGAGAGACGGGGCAGACGAAAAAAGGACAGAGAGAGGACAAAGGGAGAACGAAAGAGTGACTGAGACGGGAAAAGATTTAAGGCGACGCATGGACGCAGGAGAAAGAAGCGAGAAGATAGAGTGAGAGGCAGGAGTAATGTGTGTATGAGAGCTGAATGGGAAGTTTGAGCTCAGTGAGTCTTACACCCACTCAAAACCAACTCAGAGCGAGCTAAAAGCCACCCGTGACTCAACAATGCACAAGCACTGTCTGTGCTCTGGAAGACAGAGAAAGAAAGAGGGGGAAGAGCGGATTTAATTTGTCGACAGGAACCATGGAGCAATGCGAACGCGTAGTTATGCAATCGACACACACACACGCACGCAAACACTCACATTTCCTGATGAGTCTCTGATCCTTCAATGTTTTAGACTGTTTAGCCCAATTCAGAGCAATAATTTACATGATTCTTCCTGTAGATCTCACATACACGTATGGACGTAGGCAAAGAACACAAAGAACACACACACACATCTTGTCTCCCACACTCACCTCCTGAAACAGCTGAGACATCTCACAAACGAGACAGGAGTTTGATTGCATCTCGCACTTGTGTCTGTCGGAAAGGAAAAAGTCCCGCAGCAGGGGCGTGTGTGTGAGCGCCTGGACAATGCAGTTCATGAAACACGTGTTGCCCAGGTTTATCAAACCCCTTAAACCTGTAAAAACCACACACATGCACACAAAGCCAGGTAAGACCAGGAGAAATACACCCAACTATTTTTTTGCAGGGAGGCATCAAATAAGAACGTAACATATTCCTGGGCTAGGTCTAGTCTTTGAAACCGACAGAGAGAGAGCGCAGACAGACACTAGACGTAATTACATCTTGGCAACCCCCACTCCTGACAGGCTGTTTTAAAGTGTTCGGTAAAAGAAAGAAAGTTCAGTAAAGCAGACTGCACTGCAGCCTCTCTGGTGCGTTCAGCAGAATTACCTCAGAGCTTCATCTATGCCAAATCTCTTCACACACTCCTCAACGCAATTAGAAGCACCATGTCAGCATTCTCACATTCTACTTCACTTCTCTCTTTGCTCTCTCTCTCTCTCTCTCTCTCTCTTTTGCTGCAGCCTTCGTTGGAGCTGTCGCTCAGAGGTCAGCTTTGGCTCGGATGGAATAACTCGAGAGATGAACAGAGCTTGGTGGAGGCTTTTTGGACCAGCTGGCCAGTCTTACTGAGGGAGTAGACTGTCAGTGGGCAGAGTTCTGGTCCACAACAGAAAGGAATGGTTCTGGGGCGTATTTGAACTGTTTAGAGTACCAGAGATGGTTTTAGTTGTGGGTTTAATGCTCCATCTGGACCTGTTTCACTGTGGCTATACTATCCTATGATCTCAGTTGTTCTCGCTGGGGTTTTTTTTGTTTTCTTTTGTTTTTTTCATTCTGTTTAATGACTGAGAAAAGACAGGAGCAAGACAATGGGAGAGACAGAAAGAGAGCGTAAGAGAGACAGAGATCCAAGGGATGAAAAAGGAGCTGGACAGGAAGAGATAAAAGAAACACAGAAGAAGCAAAACTGAAGGGGAGAAAATGGACAGAAGTGGAGCGACGAGACAAGACGGAGGAGAAAAACCAACATGGGACGTAAAAGTGGAGGACAGAGAAAGAGAGAGATGGAAAAAGAGAGAGAGAGAGATGGAGAGACAGAGAGTGGAAGTCTGCCTTGTACCTGTCAGTGAGAGAGCAGTCAGACATCTCTCCAGGGCAGCCTGCTGCCTTGTCCTGTTCATCAGTCCATCTGACCTATAGTGCCCTAATTAAACGCTTGAGTACGCACAAGCCCCCAACCCACACACACATACACACAGACACACACTCTCCTCTATAGAGCAGTAAGTAGTTAACTTGTCTTACCTATGGTGCAGTTTGACGTGATTTTCCTGCGTTTTGGATTGTGCCTTAGTAATTCTAGCTCTCTCTTAGTGGGCTCCCATGTTGAGTATTTCTCACCCACACCTAGGTAATAGAAAGCCAAAGAGATTTAATTGAGACAGAAGTGAGAAAAAACACATGGAATTAAACAAACAAACAAAATTCTTTGCACTACGCACCTTGTAATTTCCAGGCTTTTCTCTGTTCTTCTTTGGCAATCTGTTCCATGTCTTTGTCATAGATATAGTCTTGACACATGAAGCAGTATATTCCACCATATAACAAGTCTACAGCTGTGGAATAAAGAGATAATTAGAAATGGATTTTTTTTTCCCCTTCTGCAGAACAACACCTGGGTTTTTATTGTCTCATGTAGTGCTTCAGTGTTCTCCTGATAACTCTGCCCGGCCTGCTGGGATGTACTCTCATAGCTACTTCTTCCATTTTCTGCTTTATTGATTTTTTTTTTTTTCTCTCCGTCCAGCTCTTCTTTTTCTTTCCTTTTTTTTTCACCCCCGGACATTTTTTTGTTTCCTCCCTTTTTTTGCCATAAATAATTAAACTTAAGAGCGAAGGCACAGTTTAGAATATTTACATGTTGTTGTTGTTGTCACTAGCCATGCAATACCCCCCCCCCCCCCCACACACACACACACACACACTTCTCATATTCCACATCAGCAATGCCTATGTTCCGTTGCCGTGACAACCTATTTATAGGCCTTCAGGATGCTGATGCAAAAAGTGTTTCTTATAACCAGTGGAGAAACCAAGGTGTGTGTGTGTGTGTGTGTGTGTGTGTGTGTGTCAGTGCGAGTGAGAGAGAGTGTGTGAGTGACACACAAGTGAGAATGGTGTGTTTGAGTGAATACTGCCGGTAGAATCAGTGTTTCTGAATGGGCACGTTGCACTCAAAAACAGCGGAAAGCCACGCATGACTGTTTATTTTCTCATCTGTCATCTGATCTCACACCACGGAATCATAACAGCTCTGTTCTTTTTATTTTTCTTCCTCTACCAAAACACCAATTATCCCGCCCCCCCCCTCCCCCCCCCCCCCCCCCCCCCCCCACAAAAAACCCCCACTCACAATGTCCATCCAATTCAAATCAAAACATTATCAATATGTGATTTGTGCAAAGAGGCCATAGAGCAAAACCACCACCCACGACCACGACACTCAGGCAAACGCTCCGCATGGAGTCAAACAGAGGAGTGTAATTCCTTTAGTGCAGTCAGAGATATTGGCTTATTTCAGAGAGGAAGGCCAGTTTGCCATGGTGATGGCAGCTGAATGCGACTGAGTATGTGTGCTGCAAGAAACCAAGAGTTCTGTGACCAATAGCAACAAGACGAGGCCTTGAGATGTGTAACCATGGAGCCAAGGAGAAAGAGGGATGAAAGGGAGTGAGAAGTGAGAAAGGGAGAAAAAACAGAAGATCAGAGGCATGAAAATGCACCTGGTTAAGTGACAGAGGGAAGCTGGGGATGGAGGAGAAAGATTAAGGGGAAAAAAAGCGAGAGCAGAGGGAGGGGACAATTAAGACAATAAGGATGAGGAGAAGGAAAAATAAGGCAGAGATGAGGAGATCTAATGGGGTAATGGGTGTCGAGGAATGATGCAAGAGGAGAGAAAGAAGGGAGAGAGAGAGAGAGAGAGGGAGATGAAAGGGAGGAAAAAGAAGATGAGAGAGAAATGCAGAGGAAGCAGGATGGAGAGATAAGAGAAAAGGAAGATGATTAAGTATGGACAGATGTAAAAAGGGAAAGGGGGGTACAGACAGGAGAAGGAGAAAGCTAGAAGGGGAGCATTAGGAGACTTGAGGTTAGAGTTAATGAGATTAGAGAGGCTCTAGAGGCAGGGCCGATTCTGTAAGTAGTCTCTCTCTCACACACACACACACTCGCGCACGCACTCACGCGCACGCACACACTTACGCACACGAACACACTTACACACTCACACTCACACACTCACACACACACACACACACACACAGGGCTAAGACATATAGGCCTACGCGGGATGAAGAGGATGAGCGACAATGAGCCTAAAACACTAAGCCCGTTAATACAGCACTGGAATACAGGCATTGTCTCTGTATTATAGCGCCCACAGCTGTACTGATACTGATCTCTGGGCCAACAGATACAGCACACAAAGTCCTCGATTTCAGTCCTCACGGTACATCTACGGACACAGCGGAGGCGACTCCTCCATCCCGGAGGACCACACTCCTGCGGGGTTCGTCTCCAGCCCTGATCTAACACACCCGAGTGGAAAACCAAAAACGTGCTAAGGACCTTCACTGGTTGATTTGGGTGTACTACGCAGGACGTGTGAAAGCGTGTGAACCCTGGAGCGGTCCATGCAGACGCTTGATCCGCCGGGTCCGGGTTGGATGAACAGAGCACGCCACTGTTTTTGTGCCTGTTTTGAAAAAGTCTTTGTTTGGCCGTAACTGCGTAAATGACAGGGGTTGAGACAGAAGCAGAGGTAGAGATGGCAGCAGCCCGATGGGACTTCACATCTCTCCCTGGGCTAAGATCAGTGTGTTGACTGGCAGAGGCAGAGCAAACAGACCCGGCTGATTACGGCGGTACGGGAGATTATTAGAGTCTTAGAGAACCTCAGAGGGCACGCAGGCTGTCTCTCAATGAACATTACCCACAAAGCCTACAAGACTGATCCACATACAACAGCAAGACGCTGAATGAGGATTCTGTTCTTTCTTTTTTTTTTTTTTTTTTTATCTTTTAACTTGTCACTTCTGGGAGGTGACTCATCAAATCTGTATTGCATGTGCATGGTGTGTTTTTGATGTAACTGAGGGACGTCAACTTGTCATGTTTTACTTTTCCCTTTTTTGATTTTTATGGTGTTGAGACCGTGTGGGTAGGTTCTGAGTCTTACCTAGGTTGTGTCGTTTGGTTTTGGCGTGGTCGTGGATGTGTTTCTTCGTGAAACAGCCGAAGAAAACGCAGTAGAGGCAGGAGTGGAGTCGATTGAGGTGAGCACCACACATATGACAGATACAAGACTTGGCCTAGAGAGAGAGAGGGAGAGAGAGAGAGAAATGATTGAGGTGAGACAATAAAAAAAGCTGTGATAGTTTCTCCATCTGCACAGACATCTTGTGAATAGTTGAATTACAAAGATGGCAGAACAACAGTGGTCTACAGTCCACAGGACTTCCTTTCAGAAATGTTCATTCTTGTGCATATTTAATGCCTTGGAGAGTCCTTACATTACCACAGCATTAATCATCTTGTTCTTATGCAAATTTTGTAGCCTTATTAAAACAATGATTAGTGAAAATAATGGTAAAAGAGTGTCAGAGTGCTTTGATAGCTTAAGTTCCAGAGATAAATCACATTCCTTGAGAGAAAGAGTTGGGAAGATGGCATGGACGTTAGGAGGAGGTTCTACCAAGGTTGTTTAAACTCAGAGAAACAGTAGGGATTCGCAAAGAAAGGACAGCGATCCATAACGTTCAGCGATTCAGCGAACGGGAGACTCTGCATGTTTATTTTATGGCGATCCGGAGGAAGACACGCTAAAGAAGGATGTACGTGCCCTCTCAGCACGCGAGCAGATGCGTTATCCGCGCTCACGGCTGGTTATTGCCTTTAACACTGGGAGTCAGCAGTAATGAGTGAGGGAAGGCAGCCAAGCAGACAGCTAACACATACTACAGTGACTGATGGGTATACACAGCCTGTATCCCTCATTAAACCGCGGTATACTGCGGCTAGGTGCATTAGAGGGAGGGAAAAGAAAAAAAAAGAATAGCGTTTCGTGAAAAACTGTCAGTACGTGCCAATATCTTAAGCCGTCGGTTCCCGACGTGTATGAGGTAAAGGTGAGGAGAGAAGGCAAAAAATAAATAAATAAATAAAAATAAAAATCGACGACCTGCTCGTTGAAGCGCGTTAACTCTGAACGAAATTTTTAAGAGAAGCTAATGTTCTTTTATGGTAACAACATCAGAGATCCACCAGAAGCCTTTAAGCTCTACAGCTCTGTCTCGGGAGACAAATCAAATCAGAGAGAGAGAGAGAGAGAGAGAGAAAAGCAGGCAGGCAGGGGAAGGAGGAGTGAGGGTAGCATGGGAGATAGAAAAAGAGCAGACACTCTGCTTTTTACATTCCTATAGTTCAATAAATGGTTTGATGGGCAAAGAGGAGCATAACACTGGAGAAACCAGAGTGTCTCCCCAAGTGGGAGCACTGAAATAAGCTCCAGACACACGTCTACTCAGGCATAAGTCAAATCCATACAACCCTTCAAACAAAAGGGAGTCCCAGACCCATTCTCTCTCTCAAATGTTCCATCATCACTCAGATGATGTAATCGTTTCTTTATTTTGACCATCCTCAGTTTGTGTTTGTTTCTGTTTTCTATTTATTTCTCGCTCCAGCTCCTATCTCTCTTTATGATAGCGTGCTAGACGTGCCCGTTCTGACTAAAAAAAAAAAAAAAAAAAACGGCTAAGCCTCTCAAAACCTAATCGCATTGCAGCACTGACAACTTCTCCACAACACTCCATTACACCAGGGCCTACAGAGAGACCAAGTGTCTACATAACAGTCTCTCAAACAAAGGCATCAAGAGATAAGCAGCACGTACGCGCGCACACACACACACACACACGCACACAAACACACAGTGTGTGTGTGTGTTTAACAGGGCTATGTGGAACTGAGGAGAATAGTGATGAGGTTGCAGTAAGTGGACATTCACAGGCTTGGTTACTAAGCTCTGTTTTCATTCAGTCTACTGTGAGCAGCCTGTCTCACTGCTCTGATCCCTGAGACTCCACACCCAGAGACAGACAGGAGCTTCCAACAGCCTGCCAGTCTGCCATACCCACGGTGCCACTGAGCAGAGGCAGAGAAAGAGGGTGAAAGAAATTGAGATAAAAGAAAAGCACTGCTAGAGAAACCTGACGAAGACAGATGATTAATACTGCGAGAAAAGAAGAAGAAGCAAAGTCACGGTGTGCAAGTTAAAGAGAGAAGATGTTTTGAGCAACAGAGAAACTGTAGAGGAAATGGAAAGTCGGATATCAAAGAATTCGAGGCTGAGAGAGCGTGAGTGTGAGAGAGTCTGAGTGTGAGGGAGGGAGAGAGAGAGAGAGAGAGAGAGAGAGAAACTGTGAGAGGTTTTTACAGAGAGGTGAGGGCTCAGGTTCAGGGCTAAGCTCTGCTAGCTCTCCATGCTCAGCTTGCCTCAAGTAATATGCACATCCTCCTGCAATGCACCAAACCTCTAGTTAGAAGGGGGAAAAAAATAAATAAATAAAAAAAAAAGGAGCCCTGCCAAGGACCGCAGCCAACCACACACCCTGTGCCCAACACAGCCCACCAGTGCAAGAGTTTAAAAAGAAAAAAAAAAAATCAATGTTTCACCACTTCCCCCTCTTTCCTTGGCTCTAATCCTCAGAGTGTGCAGTCGCTAGACCCCCCCCTCACCCCCCCCAATGCTTTTAATGTCCTATTAGGTCACGGATCGATCAGAGTGCTGGCTCCGACGACTGAACAAGTGTTCATCGAATCGTCTTCGCAAGACCTCTCCCTTCGCTTTTCACCTTCCGTTCGGCGCTCCCCCCCGTTTGACTCCCGCCTTAGTCATACTGCCTCTCAACGATAAGAGGTCTGTTTGAGCAAAGACGGGAGACAGAGGTTTATGACTAATTAATAGTCACGAGAGATGAAACGTAGCATAAAAAGCTTGGTAAGGAATTTGGTACTAACATTTCATCAGATTACTGGAAGAACGCCTTGGAAGTTTATGCTTGGTGTGTTATGAATGCATTTTATACGCACGCACACACACACACACACACACACACACACACACACACAGTGGGCTGTAACACCCCCACTTATACTGAATTATGGAAAACAACATCCGTCAGGATGCATCAGTACAACATTTTTTTGCATCAGAGCCTGCCAGTCTCATCGAATCCTCGCCGCCGCCGTCGTGGTGGTGGTGGAGGGAGCCAGGAGCGTATCCACGGAGACGAGTCGTTGCAGCTGTACGCGGGCTCAGAGTGTGCTGTGGTGAGGTTAGAGATGAAGGCGGAATATAGCATTGGTGACTCACGCTGGCATTTTGCATGCAATAAAGCAGATTGGCCCGGCTTAGGCAGGCCTGAGAAGTGCAGACAGGGGTTGCAGAGCTGTGCTTTTCCTGGTTTATTTTTAATAGAGACGAGGTCGGAGCAGGAATGATGCACTGGCCCTGCAGCAAAAGTACAGCCGGATGACGCTGGCACTGAGTAACACTACAGCTGCCATCGTCATGTGTGTGTGTGTGTGTGTGTGTGTGGACCGCGCCGTTAAGCCACATGAGAACATGTCTTATCCCTTCATAACATGGCCCCAAGAGACAGAACATGGGAAAGACGAAAGAGAATATGTATGCGTGTGGAAGTGTGAGCCTGAGCAACAAGCAGCTGAAGTCAACCATCCCCCTTCACGCTGCTTTGAGGCAACAATCAAACAAGGTTTGGTTCAGTGTTAATGAATGAAAAAGTATGTGTGCTTGTGTGTGAGTGCGAGATAAATGACACAGTGATGGGTGTTGACTGGTTCAGGTGCCCCCCGCCCCCATCTCATTCCCTACCCAGTTCTTCAGAGCCTTCTTATTAAGAGAAGAGGAGACACTATTCATTCTCCGAGATGAAAGAGGCAAAAAGTCCCACGAAGCAAACAAAAGTAAGGTAGCGAGTCACAGACAGAGAGAGAGAGGGGGAGGGAAAAGGAAAAGAAAAAGAAACTGAGAAAAGACATTGAGGGTAAGAAAGCAAAGCCCTCACCAATTATAAAGGGGTGTGTGTAGGGGGGGGGGGGGGGGGGGACCAGTTGCTAGGGTTTACACCACAGTGGTTTATACCACAGTAAAATAGTGCAGGCCCACAAAATTCTCTGGGCTTGAGGCTTCTCTCCACATCACAAAGGCACCACTGCATTCTGTAAAGATCTGGCAGAAACACAACACTGCACAGCCATTACACTAACTAGTGGGGAGAAAAAAAAAAAAAAACAAGGGAGCGAAGGAAGTCCATGACCGGGAAAAGATACCACAGCTTTTCTCAGATGAAAGTGAAAGGGAGGGGAAAAAAACAGTCTACTTAAAACCACAAAGAGAAAAGCAATGCTGCAGCAGAAGCTCTTACAAAAAAAAAAAGAGCCCATTCCTGCTATTTCACTGAGGCTTATTAGTTTAAAAAATGGGGGAGAAAACCGAAGGCCGTGAGGCAACGTTGTTTAATCAGAAATGTAAGCAGATGGAGGTTTGCTCTGTGTGGAACAGCCGTGATAGCGATTCAGAAAAGGCTTGGGCCTTCTAAAAGCAACAGATGCCCAAAGACATCCCCCACTGCTTCTGGACACAGAGTAATCACATGACTGTGTCTCCCTACACCTGTCAGCCGCACGGGCCTTTTTAAGATGCAGCCGTTCAGCCAATAACCTCACAGGACCCACCTCAGGAGAATCCCCAGGTGCCAATCAAAGGGAAGCACTCGCTGGAGCAGGACGGAGACCAAGACGACTACCAAAACATCAATATAAACCACACTGGGAAACACAGGATTCAGGCAACAGCCGGCTCTCCAGTACACCTTCCTTAAATTCTGTCCTACTCAATCATTTTCGTCTATCAAAGTAGAGAAATAAAGGACACAAAAGGTCCTGAGATGCTGTCAAACAAAGGGAAGGACGGAACAATGGGACGTAATCGAAAGAGGACAATAAAATAGATGGATGGGGGGCCTGATTTGAGGTTTTCTTGCCCCTGAGGAATGACTGACAGGTCATTAGCCAGATGGAGCTGTTTCAGGCCTACTGCCAGGCCAACGGCTTGGCTCTCCCAGCATGCCTTGCAGCATTGCTTTTCAGGGGCTCGTGGACAGATGTGAGGATTCGCCCCGTACCCAGCGGGTGTGCTGGAGACCATGTGCTGGACCAGAACGTCTAGAATAGGAAACTGACCAAAACCAGAAAGCGAGAAATTTAAAGAAGCAGTGCACGTACACATGCATGCAGACACAAACACACACACTTACATACACAAACAAATTAACTCCAAATAAAAACAGAAAATTCTCACAGCGGTGCTCAAGGCATACAATCAATATGAACAGAACACAAACTTCTCAAATTCAAAGTTCATGCTACACATCTTTCAAACATTTTAACAGGGTTTTCAGCAGTCCCCCCCCCCCCCCCCCCCCCCCCCCCCCCCCCCCCCCCCCCCCCCCCCCCCCCCCCCCCCCCCCCCCCCCCCCCCCCCCCCCCCCCCCCCCCCCCCCCCCCCCCCGCCCAGTGTAAAGTTTAAGGGTTTAAGGAAGACAAATAAAAAAAAAAAAAAAAAAAAAGATGATCTCTCTTCACTGCAGAAATCAACAGATGAACCTGAAAGAGTGCCTTAACACTTAACGCCCAATAGACAGATCTCCTGATACACGAAGACAGCATCAGAGGAAGAATGAAGAAGGCAAATTTACACAGCATGGCAAGTAGCTTAAGTCCCACAAAAGTAGTAAACCCCACAAAAAATGTCCAGATGTCCATCACTACAACAGCAGATGGATCCACCACTTAAGATCTATGCCTGCACCGTCAAGCCAGCTGTTCCCGATCTCTGGCTGATACCATGAGTGTCAGACAAAAGCCTGTTCTTCTCTCCGCAGGAGACGGGGAAGGCATCGGGCCAGGCTGGAGCCCTGCAGACTTTTGTCTGGGCTGGAACATGCAGTCGAGGTTGAGCTGACAGACTCATCAAAGCTCGAGAGACAGGCGTGTCTGGGCCGTGCCAGGGCAGGCCTTAGGTTTGGGCCGACGCCAACGTCCATGGAATCTGTGACCAAAGCCACTCATCTCCCGTGAGCCGCTAGCCTGATCCTTCCCCGACGGGAGTCAGAGCGGGACGGGCGACGGGACGAGACTGAAGAAAGCCTGAGCGATGCCTCAGAGAGTTTGCAGGTGATGGAAGGAAGGGGGGGGGGGGTGAAATATCGGTGGTTTGTATGTAAACTGAAAGACTGTGGAGAGGGAATGGACGGTTGGAAGAGCAGGGTGAACGTAGAGAGAGCGAGAGAGAGCGAGAACGAGAGAAAGCGCTAGATTTCTGCGGGAAGAACCGAGCAGTCCGAGATATCAGGATTTCATCCTGTGATGTTCGTTTTCTGTGAGCTTCCCTCTTGATCCTACATGCATCGGCATCCTTTCATATGCGTCATCAAAGTGCTTTGGCGCTGGTAGACCAGAAAAAAAAAAAGACCTTTTCTTAGAACCGATCAAATTAATTTATCAAAAAGAAAGAAAAAAAAAAAACAAAGAAACAGTTGTAGTGATCAGTTTGTCAGCTCTGTTGAGATTCCGCTGACCTTTTTGACTAATCAAAGCATCTCTGTGCCATCAAAGTGGCAGTGCACTGACACCATCCTTTTCACCCACTTTAATGTTTCCACATCCAATCAGCGGAGGATAATGGCCACGGTTCTGCGCAGGCTTTTCCGCAGTAACTGCGCTTCATCTGCTCCTTTGACGCCTATCAGACGTTATGTAAAACTCTGGCATAAAGGATCCAAATAAAGAAAAATATGAGAGCATGCTACATAAATAACCATGACCTTCATGAATATTCCAGGCGCATCCCAGCCTTTTCAACCATTCAGGAGTATAAATTATGAATACATTACGTGAACCGCACAACTCAACAGATTCTGGAAAGAGAAAGGGCCTCCACTCATGCAAGTACACATGCCTCCTGCTTCATGTAGTGGAAAATGTTACAAAGTCACTTGTGAACACCGAACTCCAAATTCGCCCTTTTCTCTTAACGCACTGCAGCATGCGATTCTGAGGGGAAACACAAAAATCGCCCCCCCCTCAGTACGCACACAAATATATATGCGTACATCAAATAAAAATATTTCCTCTTTTCTTATTTTTTGGGAGGCATGAAAGTGAAAGGGCTTAAAAAGATCCTCTTCCGTAGGTTGAGAAAGTGAATCGAGTGTGGTGCAGTACCATTCGTACGATTCTTTACTTCAGCGCGAGCCTTCACGCAATCAGCTAAACTACAGTCTAAATGACCTTAAAATCAACTATTCCTCCACCACGGGGGAAAAAAAAAAAAAGCAAAACAGCACGACCAATCAGCAAAATTCATGAGGGATGCTGAACAAGAATTTTTTATTTTTTTTGGCCTCCAAAAAGAACAGAAAGTGGAATAGGCCACTCTAATTAGCCCTTCATTTAATGCTCATTAGGGAAGCCTAGGGCGGAAGTGCTCCAGCTATTTGTTTTTCCTCTGTCTTCTCTAATGAGCCGTTTCTCATGAATCGCTCAATTGGCTTTAATAGTTCAAAACCTGTGTGTCTGCGTAGCCATGTCGTTAAGGGACCACAAAGAATTCAATAACACAACGAGGCTGGTGTGAGCATGAGTCACAAGGTCAACGAACATCTTAAGGTCATGCAAAAATAAAAATTAAAAAAAAAAAAAAAAAAACATTTATTACAAACAGTTCGTTGACCTCCCACATTAGTTGAGCTGGATAAACTTACAAATAGTGAAGTCTGCTGGAGAGATACTGCGTGAACACATTAAAATGTTCAGCCCATGAATGGCCTTTCTCCTCATTGCTGATGAAACAGAGATGGAATCAAAGGCACTACCCAGCCGCTTCGGGCTCCCTTGGTGGAACAGACCTACTAGGCATCAAAGTGGACGTCGAGCACAACAGCTAAAACAGGGCAAAACTCCACAGGGCAAGACGTAATTGAAGGGCAAGAGTCTGAAGAGGTCATCTGAAAGTCAGTCCAGGTGGAAGATGTATTGACTTGCTTTAAGCGAAGCTGCCATTTCATTAAATGTGTATTTTTACCCCCTCATTTCTCCATCACCAGAAAGTTAGGCTAAAGCTTGTGTTTGAAGCGGCAGATAAAGATTACACTAATGCTTCCTTGGAAAGATTGGCAATTGATTTTAGCCAGCAGCAGTGGTTGTTTGCTAAGAAGGAAGCGTGGATGGTAACAGAGACAGAGAGCAAGGTGTGGACCAAAATAGTCTGAAGACATGGGTAATTTGAGGAAACTGTTCTCTGCCCCAAATGACATGGTGTCTCATGTCTGCAGCCGATTCAAAACTGGCAAAAAAAAAAATCTTATCTCGAAACCGTTCTTTTGCTGTACCCAAGGTCAAAAAAGAAAAACGGTTCGGTTTAAAAGACTCGAGAAGTGAACATAGCCTTACAGTTGAAGCAACAGTTATACACCACATGACAAACATTTATGGGGTATAAAATCACTACCATGATTAGTCACAAATAAACCATTAATACAAAAGCAAATGATTTATCTTTTTTGATCCTCTGAGAAGGAAAGGAGTGTTATGCAGTCTGTGTTACTATCTTCTGTTCCTAGGCATGACAAGCCAACTGGTTCACCTGAGCACAGAGCAAGTCTACTATCATGGGTGTCTTCCACTTCTCATTCTGCATCACTAGTCAATTTCCTACTGTGGGAAACCAGTTGGTCTCAATGGCAAAGAGGCAGCGTGTTTTTTTAGACAGGTGTCTGACAAACGGTATCCCAGATCCCAGCCCCAAGCTACAGCCCAGGCAACTGTGACAGAGTCAAGAGATGAATATATATTAGTCTCAAAGCATAAGAGCTATCATTTTCCAATGGTTGGTGGTCATGGTTTGTGATCTCCATAAATAAATGAATAAATATATACAGTGTGAGTTATGTTAAGTATATTCCAATCAGGTATCTGAAGTAGCTATGAATGTAAATGTGGCATCCCCTGGGTAATTTTGCAGTCTGGGAGGACAGGACTTCTAAGTAAAGTGGTGTTTCATTAAGGACATCACTGACCTGGGGCCAGACACATCAAGAGCCTAGAGGCTGAATGCTCATGCTAAATACCATCAGTTTGGTTAGGTGAGTGGAGCAGAGAGGCTGGAGGCACAGCAGGATTAAAGCTCTGAATAAAATTTTCCAACACGACTGTGTAAGCAGATACGCTTAAACATAACAGACTGCTATCAAAATTATTACCAGACTGTTGATATTTTTATGCAAGAGACCCGAAGATTAGGCATTTGGGCAGATGGCAGAAAAGTTCACCAGATGAGCCGCTACCATCTCGATGCCTGATGTAAAGCACTAATCACTTCCTACTGGAGTCAAATATATTTAAATGTAAGGGCTACCTGAGTGGCACCTGTACACTGAGATTTAATCAGAGCGCATTTGAATGACTGTACTTTGACTTGACCTCTTTTTTGTATTTATGTGATCACTGTTCTGCATTGCAGAGAAGCAGAACTTGCACTCCTCTTATTGACGAGCAAACACAGATGTTCCCAACACTGAGGAGAATATCTTGTCTTACTCAATTAAACTGTGCAAATTGACTCAGCAGGTGTGCAGTTCAATTAATCTGTTCAATTAAGTTCATGGTTTAAATATAACCCATTTAAAAATAACTACAATTCAGTGGTGTGATATCAAAGTGTTTTTTAAGGTGCCATAACAATAACAGACTGAAGAACTGGGGCTAACAGACTGAAATTATCTCCCTTCCTCGAATTACAAACTATAGCTATTTGCACAATTTATGTCACCTCCAAGAGCTGGAACCAGTACACACAAAACACAACCCTCCATAGACACCTTCTGTGTCAGAATGACCTGTCCTCCTTCAGATTATTTAGCACCAATTCAGACCAACTGCCTTTTGCAAGCCTTGTGCGCGCGCACGCGTACACACACACACACAAGCAAGCACACACGCACACGTGTGTGTACACACACACACAAAAGAATTTGTGGAGAGTTATTGAAACCGTGTGCATTGGTTTAGTGCAGGAAATTCCCCCTCTTTGTTTGCCGACAGATATAATCAAACAGTGACCCTATGTTAAACAGCCGGTCTGGCAAGACAATAATGACCGAGTCTGAACATGTGGACTGAAAAAGGGCAGTGAATTAGACAAATCAACCTAACATGCTTGCTAGATACGAGTTGTTAGAAGTATAGATGGTACATGGCCTTCAAACTAGTCTCACTAAAGTGACTGACACAGGGACATGGAGCTCAGGAGTGTGACCTGGGTCGGTGTCCTGTGATTCTTAGCTGAATAAGAAAAATCCTATTTCAACTATCAGGGCCTCAGCTAGGAAGAAACTGCATCCACCCGAATGTGAGAGAAACTCTCATCCAAAGACAAATCCTCCCACCTTTGTCAGTCTTTCCGGTTTGCAGCATGGTGAGCGACGTGGGAGTTTGTGACAGAAATCACACAATGATGCGTGTTTGGCTGAGTGCAGTGGAGGCAGAGGAGACAGAGTGTGGCTTTGAAAAATGCATGCCCATAACGGAGGACATGTGACAGCAAACCTGAATTCCTGTAACTCACAGTACAACACAGGGCAGACTGAGAGAGAGAGAGAGAGAGAGAGAGAGAGAGAGAGAAGTAGTCAATCATCTCAGCACAGAATCAGTGGCCTCTGCCAAAACTTAATAGTCCCACAGCCTCACAGAGGACAGAAATGCTTCAAGTCGTGCAGTCAACGTTAAAACTCTGCTGTAACACTTAATCACAAACCACTCAATTTGACACAGGAATTTAAAAAAACCCCGTTAAGTTCTGATTAGTGGCAAACTCAGGTCCACAAGCAATAGATCTTGATGTTCTAAGGTGACTACCTGTTAGCATCTCAGGTATAGCTATCACACAGGAGAATTCTGAGGAAACCTGGTTTAATTATCTCTGAGACCAGGAATCTGATTGTTAATCATTAGGATTAACAGGAGGGGTGGGCACATGAGCAAAGTCTTGTGAACTGCAGTGCTGTACAGACATTCAATAACTCTTTTCAAAGTGCAGTGCAGTTAAAGTCGTGCCATTGTAGTCTAAATGATGTAAAACAATATGATCTGTGTTTTGATTCCATGATGAAATCGCTGCCTATCTAAGCATCTCCTTACATCAGCCTACAAGCCTGATGGCCGTAGCCCATTTTGGTCACATTCTGAATTATGCAGCGTAAAATTAGCAGATGTTTTAGTTTTTTGCTTGTAAATTATACATGGCATTGAGAAAGCAATAGAGTATCTAAAAGTGAGCTAAGGCATATTCTAAAGACTACTCTGTTGTTTAAAGTACATGAAAAGAGTTGAGGAGCCCCATTATTGTGAAGCACCTATTCCATCAACAATGAAATAAAAATGCATGACATCAAGATGTGCCTAAAACTGCCTGACAAACAGATCGCGAACTGTTACGTAAGCTGCATAAAATAAGCAAATACATAACTGTATTGTGTCAGGTTTTTTTTGTTTGTTTGTTTTTTAACAATGTCTCAGTCTACCTGAACCATTTCATGTATGAAACTAGGCTATATAGATAGATAAACAGATAGATAGATATGTCTAGATACACACACATACATATACATATCAAGAAAAAGTATGCTTCAAGCAAACACGGTTAGCTCAGGTATATGTGCCAACAAGTTACAAATCATTGAAATTCTCCGAAAAGTGTTGGGGAAAACATACAAAATGTGGCTATCAGTGAACCACAGCTTGTGTCATAACGCGGGGGTGTACTGAGCGCAGATGGTGAAACGAAGTACAATAAGTGGGGCTCTAGACCTTCTACATTCTCAAAATGAATGGGACAAGGAAGAGAAGGGGGGGGGTGCATGTTTTCCTAAACAATGCGGTCGGGCAAGTCCTGTGAGACGATGAGTCGGTTTTGATACAGACAATTAAAAAGAGAAGCGTTTTTTTTTTTTTTACATTTTCAACATATATCCTTTCGGAATTTGCGCTTTGTTCGTATACATCAGAACTGTGTAATGATGGTGATAAAACACTGGCATCAGACGATGCACCTAGCTAGTGTGTGATCCGAAAAGACAGGCGAGTTGTTTTTCAAGCACATTAGACGATGTGCAGATTAGCCAGTTGTACTTAACCTGAAACCAAACGTCATTCATTTATTATACTCAAGAGTAGCATACATAGTTGCAAGTTATTCAAAAACGACAGGTTATGCTAGAGAGCAGTGCTCAATTGTGAGACGAGTCACAAACATAGGCTCATTTACCCAAATGCTGCCATCCGGCACAGCACATGTATTAATAAAGCTCCGCTTCCCAACTTAAATTGGCAGCAAATATACTGACTGACTACATTTCTTGCCTGAACATGAAGACATGCTAACATTATAGCGCTCTGACCAGGAAATCACTTAAAGAGACATAACGGCAACATCACTAGGGCAACAGTCAGTCTGGCCACCTAAGCTAGCGTCCATCAACATCACAGTGGGTGTTGTTCTGTTACCCCACACACCCAGTGGGCTAAAATTCGATCAAAATCAAACCATGGACTTGTTATTGGTTAATTGGGTATGTGCACTACAACAGACACCGGAACAAGAAATTCCTCAAATAATTTTCTCATTGACATTTGTATTTCACCATGTTATCGGAGGTACACAGCGATGTTAGCTAGCTAGCAGGCTAGCTTGTTGGCGAAGCAATGCTATCATCCTTTCATCTATACACACCCCTGTTCCTCAATGACCAGTGCTTTCTATGAGGTGCAAAGAATATTTGGGTTCCCAGTGATTCTGTTCAACAAGCCATCTACTTGGCTGGCGCATTTTCCTTAATTGAGACAGACCCCAATAAAAGGTGCATTAGTACATTAACTGGGTGGTTGGTGTGCTTCCACTGTATGGGGCGTCGTAGGCATTGCAGCAAAGGCTTTAGTGATGTTATTCCATTTTGCTTTATATTTCATAGCTAAGGCATTCCTGTCTTTTACCTTACGTCTCCTGGTTTCAGCAGTCCCACTCCACACAAAGCATTGATATATGACTCGCAGATTTTGTTTCCAATTGTCCACTTTAAAACCGTTCACATGAGAGCACCCGGCCGGACTCATGACAGAAACAACATTCAGTTTAGTGATTTAAATGATGAAACGTGTCCGGGAAAATCACGAGCCAAGAACTAGCAAGCTAGCTGTCCAGAATGGTTTCCGATTTAAAATGGAACAACCACTGAAAAATCCAGGACGCAATTCGGACATCTGCTGACTAAACTTGTTCCTTGTTTCTTTTCTTACTGTGGTGCTATCACAGTTATTCCCGTTTCTGCCTGCCAGTCAGTCGCGTAAGCCCTCACGTTTGCTAGTTCTTCTACTTCCACTTCCACTCAACAGATTTTTTTTAATGGTCGGCAGCGGCGATACAGATTTCAACAGCACACAGAGAGTATTACAAATCCCGCCCAACTTGCAAGAGGTCTCGTAATTTGTTGGTTAGTAAGACTACTGCTTCCCGTTAATGCCGCGCCCCGGGAGTTCAAGTCTTTGTATGATTGGTTCCAAGACATGCCTTTTTTATCATGTAGGCTCCTTACCGGTCTAAAAGAACCAATAGAATGGGAGGAATGGAACGTTGAAAATGTGATACAGTTGTTCACTGTGTCAATCAATCTCTAAACTGTAGTCAAGTAAAATCCTCGACAACGGAAGTTATTTGGCCAACGGTTTTCAGTAAAAGCCAAATGGAATTTTTGTTTCTCTCTTTCTTTGTTGTTTTCGAATTTATTTCTAATGGCAGCAATGAATATACATCAAAGAGGTAAAGGGTAAAACCAAAGGATAAAGCCACCAAACTTGAGTGAAGATCATTTTTAAAAAAATTGTTTCTATCATTATGTTAAACGTATCAGTGCTATATGACATATTCACATATTCTCGAAGATTTTCCAATTATGGGTACAGGTGTCCCAACGTTCCCCACCTGGCGATTTATAAAGTGTAATCTTATCTTATCTTAAGAACGTTGGAAAATGCAAGTCACCATCTACTAAAAAGCTCAATTCAGACTCCACAATCACTATGACATGGGAAGGGGTAAGCAGGGAGTTGTTTATTTATCAAAGTAAATCTCAAAGATTTCAGAAAACGTGAATAAATTGTGAACAACTGCAACTACATGAATGGAATTGTTTGCTTCCAAAAAATTCACTTCTGAATACATTTTATCAGATGTTCCTAACCAGCAGGTTTAGGACAATTAAGTATCTTAAGGATTTGAATGAGTGGTCCCTTCCTCATCTCTCTCTCTTGAGAATTGTTCTCTTCAGAAAGTAGATAAATGGGACTTTTTGGACACTCTGAGGCGTTCTTCTTTGTTTTGTTTTGTTTTTTGCCTCAATGCACTTGTTTCCTTCAATGACAGAACTTTAGATGACACAAAGATAAAGAAGCCATAACTATTACAATCTGGTGCAATCATTCAAATACTTCAATGTGTTGTGAACAGTTACAGTTATTATTGCTGTAAACAATGTCTTGAAAACAAAAGCACTGTGAAGTTGCCACTTGATTGCAATAAGACATGTATGAAATTGAGTTACTCTCAAATTTAGATATGAGGTATCTGGGGGAAAAAGTAAGTTATGTCAAATTATTACCATTTCATACAACATGTAAATGTTGAGACAATGCTAACCTGCTAGGTATAGACTAAGCTTAATCCAATATCTTAGCTTGCCTGGCATAATTAAGTGTTTTAACATTACATGTTTTATATGTATTTTATTTTGGTCAGATGCTCTTGGTTTAAGACTAGTGGAAGGCACGTTTAAAGGTAGCACACCACAAACGACTTCGACCTTAAAAAATTGCTGATAACTAAGAACTTAGCTTAAGACTTCCATTAAACTTCCAACTCGTTGGAAATGGCTTGCAGGGTCAGGCCTTTGAGAAGAATAAATTCTACAATGTTTTAAATACAGTATTTGTATTAACATGGCCTAGGTTGCTGTTGTTAGTAGGCTTTACAGTGATTGGATCAGCCTTCCATAAACTCCCTAAGCACTAAAACTGACCAATCACTTTTCACAAATCACTGACTAATCACTTTTTCAATTCTGTTTTTTTTTTTTAAGTGCAGCCCTGTCAAACATTTTTCAGAATCATTCTGCTCCAGGCAAAGGCAACTGGGGTAGAGACAGTCTTGGTCTTATACCAAAGCATATTCAAAGCATCAGCACTCACCATCCTCAATTTATACACAGGAAAAGCAATAATCTAAAAGCAAAACTGCAGTTAGAAGCATCTTACCTGCATGTGGGACCTCAGTTTAATGTTGGACGTCATATTCAGCATACACATTAACTCAAAAGTATCCAGTCTGAGTACTCATGATACTGACACAGATTCTGGCTGCGGCTGAATGAGAACTATTAAATCTGAATTTCAGTTTGTGCGAAATGTTTGTATGAGTCCTGTACAACTCCATACTCACTCCATTGGAAAGACCAGGTTTCACTCTCAAACAGAGGCGTGTGCAATTGTACATTTAGAGATGCATAGACACTTTTCTTGCGCGTATCAACTGTAGGACCGTTAACCAGCAATACGAAGGGTGGGCACAGGGCACACAAATCGTCTCAGTTATTAAGACAGAGGCGAACTCAAGGACTAACAGCTGTTTACCTTTGACTTTTTTAAAAGTAAAGAACTTTATTGATGGTCTCTTCCACCGACGTTTTACATCCATTACCATTCAATTCTCCAAATAGCACAGTATTTTTCCATCTATTAAGTTATTACTTTCAAACAACACATTCAATTCAATTCAATTCAATTCAAAAAACTTTATTTATTCCCAAGGGACAATTCCTGAGGCAGGCATAGTAAAAAGACACACAAACAGGATATATAAGACAATACATGATAGACAAACAATGGTCACGTGGCAGAGACAGTACAGTACACAGCAGTGACAATACATGACAATAGCAGTGACCGTGTAGCAGAGTCAAAAGGTCAAATGTCCAGCAGTAATAATAAATAATATAAGAGTCTTAAAGTGAAAGTGTGAGAGAGAAGTGTACTGCCCTGTGTATTGTACAGTGCGGTACAATACACAGGGAGACCTGTGTATTGTACAGTGCTGTGGCAGACCAGTAGGTGTGGGGGCTAGTCCCAGGCGAGAGAGGAAGAGGGGGCCAGGAGCAGACTGGAGTTTAGGCGGCCTTCCTTTGGTTAGTCCTAGCTGCAGGACAGCGCAGATGCCTGTGAGAGGGCAGACATTCTCTTCAAGACATTCTGGATTCGTTTGCTGTGTGCTTAACAGAAGCATCATCCACCGTCATCAAAGTCTGAAGCATAAAATTCAATAGATATTTCATGGTATTGGTGACTTAACACCAGTGACAGGTATAATATGAAACCGGTCTGCACTCAGCTTTAGAGCCTCAAACATTATCAGAGTCTATAACTTACTCAACATAGGTCAATGGCTCTTAGGAACTAGTAAAAGCTAGCTCAGGGCTAACTAATGTAATAGTGGCTAAAACAATGTCTTAAAACAACAGAAATACATTACAATTAAAACCACTGTATCTGTGAAGTTGACTGATGATACCATAGATTTTTACACAAAATGTGGATACACTCTGACCTCTTTTTCGATGGCTCTGAGTGTCTTGGCAAGATCTACAGGCCTACATTTCGGCATGTACAGACGATCACGAAATAAATTTGACCTATTGTTATGAAACGCCAGAGAAATATCGGCATGCATGGATTTCTGGATAAATATGCAAATATGCATGAAGAGATCATGATTTCATGCCCTAAAAGATCATGATGTTGCAGTTTTCTGAAGAAAAGAAATGTGAGAGATACAGGAGAGTGTTTGGAGAGCAGCCGGGAGGAGACGTTGGATTCTGCAACCATAGGCATTTGCTGTTGTAAGATTGCAAAAAATCTTGCCATTTAAATTCATTGCAGAATCATAACACATATTAATCTTACTGTGTTATAGATGAGGAAGTCAACATCATGCTGTCTCATTCCACTTAAAAAAATTTAATTTCTTTTTTTGTGTGTATGCTCAGCGAACAAGATTGGACCAGTCAGTTCAATGAACCAGCGACAACAGGCATGAAAAGCTGCGTGTTTTCAAACTTTCCTTAACCATTGCCTCAATTGTGATATTGTCTCTAAATGTATGTCTCTTCTTCTTGGTAGTGTAGACATTACTATGTATGATAGTATTCTTAATACTATTTATAATATTATTTATAGTTAAGCTGTGTCACTCATGTAGTTCTGTGCCGTTGAAGATTTATATGTCCTCCTCACCAAAAAGCTGCCCTCTGCTGGCCATATCAGAACAGTGCCAGAAAATATAATAAAGAAAAAATCAGTAGATGACATCATTGTCATTTAATGATCTGTTTTGACCCAACACTTTCTCTTGAACCTTGTTTAAATGCCATTAGCTCTTTCCCACAAATCACAATAGGCTATAAAAGTACAAACAGAACTCAAGTTTCCCTTTGTGACTCTTGAGTGATGGCAAGTCACTAAAAAAAAGATCACATTTAATATTTTAGTGGAAACATTCTAATATTCTTTGATGCAGAACAAATTAATGGTGCTTGTGCACATTGTATTACGTATATCTGTATGAAATAATAATTACAGTGGTTTCATGAGTAGAGAATACATATCAGTTGTGTCCACCCAATCATAAGTAAATTAGAATTGGTGGAACGTAGTCAATATTTGCCTCATCTTGCTTTCCAAAGTCATTGTGTTTTTTCATTTGTTTGTCTGAACAAATTGATGAAAATAAGACAAATGGCTATGAGTAGTAAGAACTTCTGGGGATGAAAGTGTTTACTGTACAGAGTGCTTCATACTGAGTACTATATGTGCTGTACTCAGAGTGGATATTCATGTTAGGAACCAAATTTGATTTGGTACTTTATGCCTGCACCAAAAAAAAAGATGGGGAAAAAAAAAGAATTTTGCTTAATTTTCCCATCACACAACATAACAGTGGTTGTAAATGGATTGCAGGTGTCAACCCCACACAGTAAACCTGTTGTGTACATTCAGTTGTATGGGACTAGATTTCAATGATGATGTAATTCTAAAGCACACACACTAGACGGCACTGTCACCACACAAATGGAATGTTGTCATTCGGCTTCGGTTGTATGTGCCCAGGTCTTCTTATGTCCTCTGTGCCTATACAATAGTGTTTCTATTATATCCATGGTATTGTATCTACTCTCCAGTGTCTCCAGTGTCTCCAGTGATCAATGGTCATTTGCTTTTTTCATCTGTACGTGTATGTAAGGATTAATGAGTCAATAACTCACCTTTCCTGTAATTTGAATTGTATTATAGTGGTGTTTATCTGCTTGTATAGACTGCTTTTTACAAAATGAACTAAATTGCACATTATATTTTTTTATGAAAAAAACTGAACTGTGAACTCTGTATGGGAGATAAGCTGCAAAAACAAAGTTATTCATAAAAGCTTCTGGGTTTTGAGCTCTGGCTTTCTAAGCATTTTGAGAATCCATGTTAAAATTGCAGACTCTCAAATTCTTTGGGAAATAAAAAGAGAGAGTGAGAGAGAGAGAGCAAGAAGGGGGAGTGGCAGTACGTGAGGTTGTTATCCAAGAACAGGACTTTTTGTCTCACATAACGGTACAATGGCTGTGGTTGTAAAAGCAGAGATCAGAGATGGCAAAGTATCTTTGCTCTGACAACTTTTTAATGCAACTGGTCAACAATGCCCTAGGACTAAAATGTCTTATAATGTGATATTGTGCTGACTCATGGATTCAATAGAGGTTTTTAATGAAAAACAAATAAAGCAAATGAATATAATTGGAGCCTCTAAAATGAATAATTTTGCTGGAACAAGTAAACACTTCAAAGAAAGGACATGCAGGATTACCTTCTGCACACTGTTTCTCTTTCTCTTTCTCACACACACACGTACTCAACTAACTCTCTCTCTCTCTCTCTCTCTCTCTCTCTCTCATTTCCTCCCAGTCTGTCTTTCTGTACAGTTGCTTTATGACTGGCTTTATGACTCTGCCCACTCCTCCCACAACTTCACATGTTTGCACGGATATTAGGAATCCCTTTGTACATTATCTAAGATATTAGTACATCAATGTGCACCCATGAATTATTATTCTTTGGAAAAATTTAATTTTTGTGTTTTGTGTTGTGTAATAATTGTGTTAGATAATGGATCAGTCTGTGATCCCTAGGCTACCATAATTGGCTATAAAAGTTACTCAGGCATTAAGGATAAAATAAAATCATATAAATACAGACAGTTCCATAAATAAAAATAAAATAATAAAAAAAACTCTAAGAATCTATAAGAGCAAACATCTTATAATTAAAATCTAATCCATCAACACAGCAGAAAGAGAGCGACAGATTCTGCATTCAAATTCTATCAGTAAAGGGTGAACTAATGTTTCAACAGAATAAATTTTGCTTAAACCTAAATTAAGGACAAGATAAAAACAAATGAAGTGTGAATTTTCCTTTAACATAATATGAAAGAGAACAAGATGACTAGCTGTTGATGAGCAGAATGGTTTATTTAACTGTTAACTGTTTGTATGGGTCAGGTAGAAGACAATTTAACTAACTTCCACTCTTCAGTAGAACTGTATTGAAACATTGGCTTAGCTCTTCCAGGAAAAAAATAACACTCTTTCTTTTTATCCATTCATTGTTCCTGTAAATGTATTGTTCCCATCAAACAGGCTCTGCAGTTCTGAGCAATACAGAGAGAGGTGAAGCTGGTTTAATAAGGTGGCATTTTAAGACACCAATTAAGTCTTCCATTCATAAGTTTTCATACATCAAACCAGAAGCTGAGTGGAAAAAAGGACAATATGATCTGAGAGGAATACATGATTTTAACAGTCACTTAAATTTAATGTATAATATATAATATACAATATATAATATATAATATATAATATATAATATATAATATATATTCTGTGCAGTCAAACCAGTCTGAAGTGTGGCCTGTGAGCTCAGAGTTCTACATGACAGGTAATTCAGCACTAATTGATCTTCCTCATAAACTGAAAAGTAGAAAACATTATTAATTATGGCTGTCTGTGGCTCTTCGTTCATCAAACTGATGGTGACATAGACAAGCTGGGTAGTGAGAGTTTATGCTGGTGAGTAACCATCGTGTGAGCATTCGTAACTGAGAAGTCACGGTGGTACTCACGACTGCTCCTGTGTGGCAGGCTGAAGCGTTTGTTTGTGGGGGAGGTGGGATCAGAACCCCCCCCCCCCCCCAGCTGTGAGACACATCCCCTTGTCTATTATGGAAAGTGTTTGCACAGACACACATGCAGACACACACACACACACACACAGACACACACACAGAGACATACACAAATAACCACGCGGCGTGTCTGCATAGTGCAAATAAATCGGCTTCTCTGCTTAATTGATTTATCTGAACAGGCAGTGACTACATTGTTTGCTCTGTGTTAGCTCACTCACCACTTTCCAATAACAACAGCTGTAACGTGATAACGGTACCACATGAAATGAATGAGAAACAAACCTTTTATTTTTTTTTCGCTGTAAAACAAAATCCTGAAACAACTACTCAGTCATGAGAAAAATACTTATGGCTGGACGCTCCTTATATGTTGCTGATTTAATTCTCACATCCTTTGATCACGCATAAATAATAAAAAAAAAAGTTATGGTATGTTATGCTTTAAAAAGGAAACGGTGTACTGGAAGCCAGGTTAATTTTCTTTATTTTAGCTGAGGCAGGTCATTGGAGAAAGATATCTTTACCTCACTAAACCATATTGTTTTACCTCACTGAGTAGTCAAAATTAGTCTTTTGACTATGGGAAGAAATTCACAGAGACTCTGGTATCAACAACAAGGATAGTGCCTGCCATAAAAAGAGAAGCCAACATGTTACTGGCTCTGTCTCTGAGACAATGATCAACAGTCTGCAACTTTTGTAGCCTAATAGTGGAGACAGCATTTTACCGACGTAACATTTGTGGTACCACATCTACATGACAAAACGTATCCCTTTTGCAGAGGGAGTCAACACAAGAGCCATCATGGTATTAACCAGCACAACATCTCTGGCTGGTTGGAGTGTGTCTGTGAGCGGACAGCATTTATCCTATGATTATCAGTCTGTTAGCTGACCTCATGAGTGTGCTATAGATCTTTCTCAATTCATTCCCTAATCAAAGCTCCCATCTGACATAACATTCTCAAACCCCTGGACTGATTGTTCCATCTGAGTTCAGTCTGACCTCCAGCCCACTGCATGTTTGTGTGTACATCAGTTAAGGCGCTCTGACGTGGCAGAGAGAAAAGGAGAAGGTGAGTCATGGAGGGTACAGGTCAAACAGACTGCTCCTAGTTTCATACACAACCACAGCGCTCCTGAAAAAGAATCTTTTTTTTTTTTTTTTACCCGATTAAGGATTTCAGCGCCAGGCGCCAGGGCTGTAAACACATCTGACTCAGATTTCTCACTTAGCAGATGCAGTCTGACAAGAGTATGAGACGTATTATTCTCTAAAATAATGTTTTACAGGGAAAAATCTCTAAAAATAGTTTTGTTTTGTTTTGTTTTTTTAATGAGAGGAGAAACTTTTGCTCATTCCTGTCAGAGCGATGTGACTCAAGGTGGCACAACCCGTCCAAGGCTTTAGGAGGAATTACTCCTGACCTTGATTTTGTCGGGGGAAAAAAAGAGTGATGCATGTTCTTGTTCCTGGTCTGTCCCAAATAAACTGAACACTGAGAGAGAGGACATTTAGCAATGGACAAATTTAATAGCGTGAGATGAGTAGACCTCCAGCGAACCAATATTCCTTGGGCTGTATCCTATCAAGTAGAAATTTGGCACTGTATGCCAGAACCCCCCCAATAATGATGCATTGAATGACATTTACAGGGCTCTGTTTTCGTCACAAGGGTCATTATTCGGGAAGAATGAACTCAGTTGAAGAGTACACTGGGGATTCAAAGATAAGAGGGGCAAGCTTGCCAAGACTCCCTCAGATTTCCAGATTCCCATGGAATGCATTAGTTTGCTTAGATTCCTTTGCAGTTGGAAAGTTAATCACTACATCTGATGTTAAAGCTGTAACTCACTGGCTTTATCTGATATCCAGTGACTAAAACTACAGTCTGGCAGAGCATTAAATAACTCATACTAATGAAAGTGTTGCCACTTTCAAAGAAATCAATATTTGAGTCTATAAGTGTGAGTCTCTAGAAGTTTAGAAGTGTTCATGCCTTGAATTTCTTATAAACACAAGAATAAATTATCACGCTTCCTCTCAGCATTTTACTACTGGATCATGTCAGTAACCATATGTTTGTATGGAATAAGATATTATTAAGTATTTGACTAAATAACAAGGGAGAGTCAAAAATACACCAGACATCGGAACAAAAGCACTTAGCAGGCTTATCTTATAAGTACATGATAACTCTTTTATTATGTAACTGGGCTACATCTGAAGCCATTTGTTGCATATACGCATCTATCTTCTCTCAATGATTATATGGAGCCTTACAGGCCCATATCTGTCTAAACAGACCCAACAATGGAACAACAGGCCATTGGGTTCTGTTCCAACCAGTTCAGACCAACATCACCCAGCTAAGGAGTACTTTTAGATAGGCTCTCTTTCATCAGAAGCTCTCGGAAGGACTCAGAGTTTCTCTACAACTCTCATTTCTAGGAACTCCGTTTCCTTACTAAGGCAAATGTTCCAATGTGATCTCATGCTATCAGTACTCTATAGGCAGTGAGCAGGTCTGAACCAGACAGAACAGGTAGTCTATAAAGTTAGCACTTCTACGCACGAGAGATGATGTCCCCTCAGCATCTAGAGCAATAACATTGCCAGATGAGGCACACAAACAGAACATGGGGTTATTAAACGTACTGACCAACACTGGTATTAACAACTGCGGCAGGGTTTTGGAAGCATATCCTACACTTACTGTTGACACAAGCTTTGACTGGAATGATAACTTAATTGCTCAAGTTACTGATATCATCCGATGTTCCTTCACCAATTAGTAGGTACCTGCTACACTTGTGTTGTCAGGACTGAATCAGTATGACAGATATTTATTCATTTCCTCGATCATTTTTTTTTAAATAGTACCTGGTGATGTTAATATTAGTTAAGCTTTATTCGTCTTTGTCAGACATAGCTGGCAACCAATCTTTTTCTTCTGAAGCGCTTATTTAAGAGGCCTTATCTTTGGTCTAAACGGAGGACCCAAAGAAAAAAAAAAACAGAACCAGTCTCTCAAGGGCCCTCGAGGGATTGAAATAAATTGTAGAGCAGACTGCACGGAACCACAGGTTCTCTCCAAGGTTGGCTTCAGTTTAGCAGAGTACATTCTAACACGTATCCTCAAAGCTCTCACAGTGAACTCCACTGAACTGGCTGAAGCAGATGGGCTTGAGCGGCATAGACAGACAGTTGGTCGGGGCCAAATCCAGACTCAAAGCCAGATGCCAGGCTGGTAGAGAAGAGCTCCAGACTGGGCGTGGGAGAGCGAGAAACTATACTATAGGAATAGAAAACCCCAATGTGCAACAACAAAGCATAAGTGTACGTTATAGATCTATATTTTACTTGTTTAAGTGATAGCTGTTGTCATTTGTGCTGTGGTTATATTTCACCGAAAATATCGAGTCATTCCTGAAAATCAGAGATGATTCTCATCTGATTTCATCTAATTAAATAAAATGTTTAGATAGATAGATAGATAGATAGATAGATAGATAGATAGATAGATAGATAGATAGATAGATAGATAGATAGATACATACATACATACATACATACATACATACATACATACATAAATAAGGTTGGAGGGCAGACAGTTGCTCTTCTCTTTGCAACAGATCTTAGACTCACACTAGGGGTGTCACCTAGACTCACACACCAAAAAAGTACCAAACAGACAGAGACAGGAGTCCTGTCATGGTGGAAACATGCATACATAACATTACTCATTGGTGTTTTTACATGGCCTCTCACCTTCCAGAATTGTGTACCTATCTGTACATCTAATACTTGGCAGCCCTTGTACTCTGAAGGGAAAAAAGGAAACATGGGAGATCATCTTGTCTGCCACAGTTCAATCTAGTCAAATGTGTGACACTTAAACATCTCAGACAGGAAAATGTCCTCTTTACTCAGTACTTACAACAGGGAGCTAACAGAGTGTTGTGAGAGAAGATAATGATTCAATTCGAGGCACAAAATCGGAATATTCAGACTTAATGAGTTCATTTTCAGTGAGGCTTGTGGATTTTCTTTGAACTCTGAAATGCTTTCTTAGAAGACGATACGACAGAATATGGAGACGGAAGTTGAGGATAAATACTTTCAAATGAATCTATAATAACTGTGACTGTCTGTATTGAAATTTGATGATGTTCTTTAACTTTTAGGGAAAATGAGGAGGAACAGTTTTATTCTATGAATTTATACAGCTGCGCTAAAAAATCCTTCCAAGTGTTCATAATTACATTACCTCCTGAAGACACATGCTGCGGTATTCAAGCCATTTCGGTGCTTAGGAGGATTTGTGTATTTTCAAATGACATTTTTTAAATAAAAGCCTACATTTGCAAAGGGTTGCATTCAAAAAGAGCTATACAAAAAACATAAAATAGGCAGCTCATCAAAGATACAGTAGGTACAGTACGTTAAGCATTCTACCTGATCTAATTCTCAATTAATTAATTTCGGTTGTAGATATCTGATGTATTATAGCATTGGGGGAGAGAAAGTGATATTTTTCTGTTTATTTTTAATTTGTACCCTTTTAACATTTTCAAACATTTTAACTTTCAAATTAGTTTGCTCTTTAAGTCATATTCAAATGTTTAAGGCAACTCTCAGAGAACAATGAAGGACATAGGAACAGAAGAAATGAACGGGCGAAACATTAAATTCTATAAACAGCAATTAAATATCATTTCTTTAACATCCATTACATAGCATGGATATCAATCAGATGCGATGCTTGATACTTCCAGTTTACTAACCATATCACTCTGGCAACACCAGCAATTATGATGAAAATCCACGGTTTGTCGTGGACCAATCACAGGGAACCTTTAGTAAAAATGAAAGCTATGTCTATTTCTATTCTTTTCCTTTCTTTCATTATCACTCTCTCTCTCTCACTCACTGTGAATGTATGTACAAGTTTCACGCAAGCTTAACACCATCTGCTCGTGAAAATACTGTCATCTCTGACGTATGAAGGCAGACTGGTATGGTCTTGAGTCATTACCTCAGAGACTTGGAGCAAAGCTTCAAATCCTTAGTTTATCAGCAATTGCAAATATTGATGAGGAAGAAACAGCTGTGACAGAGAAAAGAAATTGTGCAAAAGTCTGTGTGAGGAAAAATGGTGGAAGAAAGTGGCCGCTCAAGTGTAGCTAGGCACTTAGCGTTTGGGAATAAACATGCAGTATTTTGCTTGTTCCTGTTCTCTAATGTATACCATTCCGTAGTGTGGAGTGCATATGTGTTGCATCTGTTATTCAGACCCTAAAGCCCAACAGATCTTGTTCTGGTTCCACACCATTTCTCAACTGTTTAAGTGGTTCAAATGGTTGATTACGAACTCGTTAGCTAAATCAAGCACACCAAAATGCTAAATGAGAGGCCTTGAGGAGAGTACTAGAAAAAATAAATGTGGAGCACATCATATTAAATCATTCATTAAATGTTAAAGATGTCTGTTTTAAAGGTATCGTCTATACGTGGTGCTCAGCTACCACTATTCAGATAGTTCCACATACTAAAGACCAAATGAGCTACCTCATTCTCTCTCTCTCTCTCTCTCTCTCTCTCTCTCCTTACCCTGCAGTTGGTCTTGACTGATAGTGAGTCAAGTGAGCCATGCTCTTGGGGACCTGGAACACCTGAGGATACATTCAGTTGGATAGCTATATAATTTTGAGCTTAGTAAAATCTGTGTTTTAGTTGAGGGTGCTTGCTTGTTTTGTGTGTAAACAACTGGAGGCCTGCCTTATATTTTGTCATCTAACTAGAATTAAAAAAAAAAAAAAGAACATCTTAAATGGTATTTTTTTTTTAGTCTAGCCACTCATACCAACACCTCTGTAAATGTCCACTTACAACCAACACTTAATTGTTCTAAATCTGACAAATGAGGCATGCAAACAATGAAACACTAATACAGTGTCAGTTATACCTGTAAATATTCATCGAGAACAAACAAACAAACAAAATAACAGCTTGGAGAGTCAATGCTCAATTTATCCAATGCCTGCCTAGAGCAATGAATGTGATTCCCCAGAGCTGTAGAAATGAGACGAAATGAAAAATTCTGTTTCTTATGTAACTTTGTAAAATCAACAGGCAGTATATAAGTGCATAGGCCCTGCTGTGCTGGGTAACTGTTCATTTGAATCCAACACAGGAAGTGATGGCTTGAACATTAAACGAGGTACTCTGTAAGAGTGGAAGAAACACTGCACATATACTTCCCGTCATGGCTAAAGATTGACAGAATAGGTCAGGAGCACAGGATGAATGAGATTTTTAGAATAACAGGCACTTGCTCCTGGAGCACTGATTTCATGTTTTTTTACATGTTTACCAGCGGATGCTGTGCAACGAAGCTGAAACAGTCACATGAATGGAACTTATGCAAGAGCAAGCGGAACATAAGTACTCGGTACAGTCACAAACACTGTTTGAATTTAGTTATAAAACATTCATTTTGTAATTTACCAGCATGACTTCCATTGTCAAACCTGAAACACATTACCTGACTCACACCGTGTGACTTCCATTGCCAAACCTGAAACATTGCACCACAATGGTACTGTAAATCTGTCATGAAAGCCTGTTCACGAGTACCGTCAAACCCCTTTTTTATCTCTTGATTTTATTTAGCTTGGTTTTTTTTTTTATGCCTGAGGGTTAATGAGCCCACCTTCTGTTTCTGAGAGCTACCTACACTTTCCCACAAGGGTGCTCTTCAGCACTATACTGCTGTTTAACCAGGCACTCTGAATTCCCTCAAGCACGACTGTGCACTTTAGTACTGGCCTCACCTCACATCTGAGGGACGAAAAACAAAACAATGTTTGATATGTGTCCTTGAGACTACATGCACGCAGCATTTGCATTTCAAATGCCCTTTGTGTAGATCAACAGGTCAGAGCGTGGCTCACGGTCAAGCTGGTGATCCCTTGACCGCACGTTGAATTTGTGGTCTCTTCTTTTTGCTTTTCTTAGCTTTCACTGTAATTCTACATTTAATGTTTATGAAAGGAAGCTATGAAGGTCAACAAACTTTAGTCAGTCATGTAAGGATGGAACATAAAAAGAGATCTTAGAATGTACCAAGTACAGGTGACATGAATGCATAGGTGCTGCTGTGCTGTAACTTAGCTGATTAGTAAACCAGGTCTGTCTCAGTGTCTTTCATAAAACATTGTTAACATGTTACAATGTTAGCAAAGAGTTGAAGACTAGTGAGAGGTTTGCAATTCAAATGAACCATTCCTTGTTTTACCTTTAATTGAAAGTAAGGGTTCATAAACTCTTTTAAGAAAAGGTACTCAAGTTTTGTGATTGGGTTTTGCCAATTAGCCCCAAGACAGTGGCCGACTCAAATGCTGCAGAGAGATATTCTTGTAAGTACATCTGCATTGACGAGTGTGTGTGGATGTGAGCAGCTACTAAATAAAGCCGAAAAAACTTCCATCTATAATCCTAAATAATCACCTCTCTATTAGTCAACAATAATGGTAAATGATTCAATGACTCTTTCATTTATTAACTAGTTTAGTACTCTTCCATTTCCCACAACCAAGTCAGCTGTTTGTTCCAACTTGATGTTGTTCCTTAGACTTTACACAGAGGTAATACACAGTGTTGCTGAGTAGACAAAAAGGATGAAGTATTAAGACACAGAGAAGCAAAACATGTTGTCTAAGTTCTAGAGGTTTCATCATCGCTATTTCTTTTCTGAAGAATTTGAAGGAGGCATCTAGAGAATGTAGTCAGGGAGCATGCTATATTTTCATTAATCCACTTCTGATTCTCCTCTCCAGAGCCGCTTAACAAATTCAGGTTTTTGAAAGTTGCAGAGAGGACTCTTTGGGTTAAATGACTTGCTTAATGGCACATTTTCAATGAGATGTCAGTGGGGAACCTTATCCGGCTACCATTGAATATAGCCCAATTTTTTCCCCAAATGTGCTGAAATTTCCCAAAATATGCTAATACTTGGTAAATTGTGTCAGCATTAGCATTCCCCACCACAGTGGTCACACAGTCAGTCTGTCATGGAAACAACCAACGGTCAACCATCCACGAGCATTTTTGACATAAATTGAGTTAAAACCTTCTGTAAAATGGTCTGAAGGAGTGTGGATAAAAATGTTCATTTTCATTCAAGTGTTCCCCATAAGTTTATTCTGTTATTTTACTTGGCTTTTATTCAGGTATTCCATTAATAAACCTCAAATGTTTCCTGTCTCGCAGTACCAACGTAGTATGTCCAGTCACACCCTATCAGATATCAGAGCATTTCAAGTAACGTCTGCTTTGCATTCGGGAACAAATGCAGGGGAACAGCAGAATGATATTGTATGAAATTCTAAGAAAGCATAAAGCCACAAATGGGTGGAGGTATCATCCAAAAATCACTTCTTGTTGATCACTCACACACCTAAAAAATTCACAGTGTCACAGACAAACACAGAGGTACTCAGTGCCCATTTTCTCAGGCAGAAAGTGACAATTAGCCTCTATTGTCCAACATACAAAACCGGCCATCAACAACTACTCTAATCACCCAACGTCATAGCACTTAGCCCGACAAGAGAGGAGGTACTTGCGTGCACAGTGTTGAGGTGGGCACAACAGAGACACACACACAGACACACAAAAGCACTGTTTTTATGTCCCTCAGCACATGAAACTGTAATGCCAGGATCTAAAATGCAAATGTACATTAAACAAAAAATTTAAAAACTTTTTAAAACTGCTTTCATGACGACTGTCACTGACTCCTCTGGAAAATTGTATGAGTAATTTCGGCTGACCCACTGGATTACCAACCAATTCCTTATCTCTAGTCAGACGTACCCCTGAAACACTAGATCAGTAGGGAATCACCTGTGAATATCCTCTCCACTACCCCTAACATTAACAGGCGTAACTTCACACCTCATAGAACTGGGTTACTTTGTGTGTCTCTGTAAAGCTGAAATTGTACCTGACATAAGGTACTGTTTTTGATGAAACAATGAATCCATATTGTCGTGGCTTTACATTTCGATGAGAAAAGGCAGGGGTGGACGGTGGCTGGGGAGGCTGAAATGACCCACTTTATGGTTTTTGTAGATCTTCGATGACACATTTATGTCAGATATAGGTCAACATGCATAGCAGTTTATCCGTCAAATTGCACAGGTCTCTCCGTCGTATGTTACAGCAGTCGAGGAGTGCAGTCATGACTCTCATTAATAAAAACATCTGTTAGCATTCAATGCATTGTAATTCTGACACTTTTGTGAATACATTAACACCGTTCTCCTCCCCACACTGCGTCTTAGTGGGCACTGAGACGCTGAAAGCCCTAATTTAAATCCTATTTTGAAATATCTCCTCAAGATAATGATTCATTTAGAAACATAGATGACTCTGAGTATGACATGGTAATCTACAATGGCGTTTGCTTGAGACGGTGAAACACTGCCACACCACTTCAGCCTCCATTGCAATGACAAATCACCAAACTCATTAGGAAAGACATCTCCCCAAATATGGGTCATACAGCGTTATGAGAACACCGGAAAATCTGGTTAAGCCCAATAAAGACAAAGAGGTAAGGAGGAATAGAGATTCTGCCACCCACAACTGGAGATTAGCGTGAGCACATCAATGGCTCTAGTTCAGCTGTAGAGGAGGGGCTGAACTGATGCAATTTCAATGAATCCCACACATCGTAATTTATGCAAGCACTCTCTCAGTCATGATTCAAATTACTCCACAGTGTGTTTTTGTTTTTTTGTATTATACATTTATGAGGGTCATGGTTGACAAAATGCTTAGTGGATATCAGTTAGATGAATGCATTCTATAGGCTATATCTATTGATTTCCATTGCCTTTATTGATTTATCAAACATATGATTTGTGGTACATTACATTTACTCTCTTGCAACATTGATCCACCACTGATACAACTCATATGTCAATCAGTGGCATGCACTGCTGATGTTATTGCATTAGTCATGCCAAGTTTTAATAATTAGAAATTTAATTCTTTCCTATTGCCCTGATAAGATATATACTATAGTTAAGGGGTATCAGTTAAAATCACTCATCAAACATTTATATATTCATAATTCTTCAAATGGTGGTTTCACAGGATTAAATGGGCCATCTGGATGGGGAGGGTGGGGGTAATATTATAATATAATAGCATAATAATATTATAATCAGTCAATCTTGTTCAATATATTACTGATACAAACAACCAACAAAAGAGCTGATGTAAAATGCTTGAAGTACTTCTGACAAATTACGTTTTAACCTGGTCGATAAGTGAGCATACGTCGTGCTGCAAAGAAGTTCTATATACCCCATTGTAGGACTGATTGGAGTTGATGACTCTGTTGACCTGTAACTAAATGGGGGAATAAAATGTAACCTAAAACAAATCGGACAGCAAAGAAAAAAATATATTTATGCAAATATCACACTCCCATTGCGCAGCATTCAGAATGACCTAGTTACCCATTGTTAGCGCACAGTGCAGTCGGCCATGCGTTTGCACTACCGGAACTGCATCGCCAGTCGTGTCATATAACTGATATAATACAAATGGCTGGCGTTGTTGCTAGGTTTTGTTCATCTTTTAACACTAAAAAAAACCTGTGACTACATGCCAGCCAGCAAGTTACCAATGGTTGGAAGTTTGAGCTACACAATTACAGACTGTAAGAAACCTTAAACACTTCCTCTCTTTCGCTGCATGATGTACAAATTCTATATAGTGTACTGTTAGACTAGCCTAATTAATATGCTCAGTTTACTTGTCAGACTGAAGTGGCTCGTAGGGGCGGCGTCGTTAATATAGGGCACCATAAGAAAAATACACAATGCACAGCATCAGCCTCTGTTATGCAGTAGCCTTACAAATACAAATGGGAAATTCTGACATACTTATCTGGTTATTAGTTATGTGTAGTAAAATTATCAATGCAAGTAGGGTGGTGGGCCAGGCTAAAAACGTCCCTTTAATCTTTCTTTGTAAATGACTTCTAGCACTAAGACATCCATTACCCTAATAATCACCAAACTATATCTACCGTACAGAACTGAAAGTAAACAGGAAATATTGTCTTGCCTGGCCAGCTAGAATTATTCGCGTTGGTCTGACATAGTTTTTTTGTTTATTTGAGGATCTGGTCCAATTTAGCTCTAACTGGAGTCTTGTACCGGCAACGAAAAGTTCATTGGAGTTAATTTAGTGGCGTAAGGTTTTGACGTAAAAACCCAGCGCCGTCAGAGATCAACAATGGCGGCGGTTCAAACAAAGCAAGAAATGGATGATGAGGACTGTTCATTACTACCCTTGGTTCACGACATTATTAAGTGGTATGTGTTTAAATCCCAACCATCTTTACGTAGTTGTTACTTTCTGATAGATACAGTGCACCACTTTATGAAACTGGCTCATCATTAGCCAGTGTTTTTATCTAGCCTGCTTCTTAGCTGGCTGGGCTATATCGAGAGAGTGTGTTGTGCGGTTTTTGTAAGTTGACAACTCTGAACGTATTGTCAGATATTGCCCCGACTGAAAGAGCGTGTTGTATCTCACACAGTCTAGCGTTTCCAAGTGTTTCCCGTGCTTCTTTGTTGGAACTGCTCAATGGCACTTACGTTTCTGAAATTTCTCTGCTTCCAACGAAGTATTTCATGTATTCAGCCAACATGTCTTTTGATATATGCCACTTGTAACAGTTATTCGGTGTAAGTTGGGATATGTAATCTATCATCATTCGTAAGATAACACGATCATGTTATCTTTACAAATATTATACTTTCAGCATGGACAAAGATAGCTCGGACGTCCATCAAGAATTGGCGAAGCTGAAGGCAAAGATTCAAGAGGCAAGAGACCAGATCTCCTCTATGTCCGGCATTGATACAAGTCCCGCCGTGCAGCAGCAGCAACTCTCGACACTTCGGGAACAAGTCCGCACTAAAAACCAACTTTTAAAGAAATACAAAAGCCTGTGCATGTTTGAAGTACCAAAAGCATCGTGAACTGCTCAATTAGCCGTGCACACTGGACAGTGTGGAACTAAAATGTCGGGGGGGCAGGGGTGATTTGTTTGTTTGTTTGTTTCTTTGTTTTACAAACGGACCAAAAACTTTGCAGCTACCAGAGACTAATGTCTGACTGTGTTGCAGCTGGATGTTTTGATGGATATTTTCTTTTGCTAAATTAATAAAACAAGGGGGCTGACTGTTTTTTTTTATGGTAATGTATATCCCTTGAGCTTTGTTTTGCTTTGTGAGTTGTGATGAAACTGAACTACCTTTAATGTGCCGCCGCCCCCCCCATTCCATTGTTACACTCTTTTAGGAGAGCTATTTCTGTCACAGTTAGCAGTGTAAAGTATTAAATGTATATGCAGTTTGTAAAATACATTCCAGCGTGTCTGAAAGATTAATAAAATTATGATGTCAGAATGGCATATTAAATTTAAATCACATTCAGTAGTTGTCCTATGCAAAAATATTGCAAAGGAACAGGCAGACAAATGCGTCGTTTTCATATTTTTTTATTTTCTTTTTTTCGCATTTTTTAGTAAAAGTAGACGTAGACATATAAGAATAAATATACATTCATTTTGTAATTTGTTCATGATGCAACAAACTAATTCAAGTTCCATTCCATCTTTTTGAAAATGTAAACAAATGTCTTTAAACAAGTGATGTGTGTCACATCCAACTCGCGTGTCAATACATTCTCCTCTGACATAATGCAGATTTTACAGCACGTTGCAGAAAGTAAATTTCGACATTTTTTCTCTGCTGCCACATTACGATTTAGCGTCCTGACTCCACAGGCTAAATGTCTCTCGCGTATCACGCCAGTCTGTCGGCGTGATTTGGAACGGTGACACGTCGGTCAACCACTTTTTTGTGGTTACGAAAACCCCACGACTCCGGACAAGTACTCAGAGAAGCGGCTCTTATTTCTTCCGGTCACCACAACACATCCAAATGCAGGACCTCCGACTGCAGTTCTAGTTTTAGCAGATGACACACCTGTCTTTGTCCTTTCCTTGACTGCCACCGATGGCTTTCTCTTTTATGTACATTAAGTCACTGTGCACACTTGGTCGTCGCGCAAAGGGTGCAACAATACCATAGGCGTCTCCGTCTTTGAACTTCTTATTTCTGAAGGACTTTCTGTGTAGCACATCGCTGTACTGGAGAGACACTTTGCGATGACGGTCTGGGCTCATTTCGTTGGGGAGTTTGGCTAAGGTAAATAAGGCTTGAAACATTTGGTCTACGTTAGTGTTCCGTTTTGCAGAGATCTCAAAATAAGCGCACTGCTCATCCCCAGAAATGAGTTGTTCAATCTCCTCTTCCTTGACTTCCCGGTAGAACTCCCGGTCACATTTATTCCCACAGATCACCAGTGGGACGTCCACATTTTCTTTGGTCTTGTTTTTAAGACAGGACTTGGTCTCGAATATCTGTCGCTTGAGACGCTGCACCTCAAGGAAGGAGTCTCTGTTATCCAGACTGAAGACAAGGATAAAGACATCACCTGCAAAGGAAAAGTACATATTTTAGTTAAATGCGGTTTAACGATGAGTGTTATTTGCAAAAGTTCTTTGCAAACAAATGACACTAAAATATTATAATAAATGTCATGCAAACTGCACGTTGGCTAAGCATTGCAAGCCACTTAGAAACTCTTTGAATTCAGATATTTACCTGTCAGAATTGAGAGCCTCCTCATAGCGGGGAATGGATGATTCCCCGAAGTGTCCAAAATGTCCAGTTGGTATACATCCCCGCGGATGCTGTAGAATTTCCTGTGAAAATCCTCGATTGTCGGTGTGTACTGGTCATCGAACCGTTCGTTTAGAAAACGAGAGATGATGGCTGTCTTGCCAACTTTTGTGGAGCCCAAAATGACCATTCTGTGGCAGTTTTTGGCGGGGATGTCAAACTCGTTTTCGGACGGAGACATTTTCTTTATCATGGTTGCAGGATTTGTTTTAGCCTATATAGTATGACAACCACGAAGGCAGAAGTTGTAGTTCGGTTTGTTCAACCGCTGACACTAGGTATGAGCTCTGTTGATGTTGTAAGTTGCAATGACCAGCGGCTTGAAATTTATACGATTTAGGACCACTCCTCCTTGGCGCGTCATTCGTTACGCAGCTCTCCACATAAGTGTATTATTACTGTGTTCTCAATTTCTGCGTCAGTCTGTTCCCTTGGCTGGTGTGTGACCAAGCCCTAAGAACAAGTGATGTATTTTTAATTCGCTGTGCTGTGCTAATTACTGACCTAAGCCATACTAGGACCAATATATTTCTATGCTTTTTAAAAACTATTCATGCGAGCACCTTATTCACTTTCATAACCACCCCCCCCCCCCCCCCAGAAAAAAACAGTATACTTTGGACAACACCGTAGAAAACCATAGATGTGATAAATATGTATAGAGAGGTAAAAATAGTTATAAATGCAATTGTCCACAGCAGCTTTATAATAAGGGCGTGGAGCTGAAGAACTGTCTCACCAATACACAGTTTTTTTGTGTGAGCAATATTTAAGCTTTTTATATGTGCCAAACAACGAAACCCTCTGCTAGTTTTGCTATCGAAGTACGCTTCACAGAATTGCTCAGTGCAAACAAAAACAAAGCTTATCAAGTCTCAGTCTCCACCTAGTTTCTGTTTCGCTGTTGAGGAGGCTGTAGTTTCAGGATGCTGATCCTGGCTGCTCTTCGGGGGACACGCACCACTTCCTGGACGCAGGAGGGCGCTATTTCTTCTGTATGACCGAACACGGCCTACGATGCGATATTGCTGTGCCTCGAGTGACGGAGAACACATTTCCTTTCGATGTTCTCGATTTGAAAGTTCGTTGCTCTGTAATGTAAGTTGCTGAATATTCCTGAACTAAAGAAAAATATTTCAGCTTAACTGATTTAAACGAAACATTATGCGTTTATAAAAAACGAGGGACGGTCTATAATCAGATGTATATGCCATGAACAGAAACAGGTTTAATGATTTAAGTTTTAAAAGAGGTTGAATGTTACAATTAAGCATCAGTAGGGTGAATCAGTTCGACTAAATGTTGGTCGTTTTTTGATCAGTTGTTACCACGCATCGGAGCCGGACTTGGAGCTAGATGAGGTGGAGTTTTTAACCTGTCTATGTGTGAAGAGACAAGCTGATGTTAAGAGCAGAGCTCTCTATCTCATGGGGCAATCTGTTACTTATCAGACTAAACAACATATTAAGAGTACACTTTACCACTCCTTCAGATCTTACTAATAAGTAGAGCAATAAGAAAAGAGTAGAGAAAAAATTATTTTTTCCACTCGGATAATGAGCAGACTGGACAGAATGAATCACACACTTCTGGTACCTTCATTTCCAAGTGGTAGCCTACCCTGAATTTAGGTCAGTTTCTCTCTTATTTTGAGAATGTTTAAGCGGTTAGTTGTCATTTTATTCCAGGGATTCTTTAAAAGAAATGCATGCAAAGTTACACTACACAGCAATACCACAGATAACTCGTTGATTACAGATTGTGTCCATGAGTTTTTGGATTTTAGTCACTGTCTGCAAATGACAAAACTGTTCATACTAGAGTGTCCAAGAGACTATAATTACACTATTTGCTCTGAATAATTTTAGAATGACCATATCAAAGGATTAGATTTGGGGGACTTCATGTCACATGCACAACTAGTCTATTGTCACTTTCCAGTGAGGTCAGAAGAAATCCAGGACATTTTGAGGTCAAGACGTCACAAGCATTGACCCTCCAGGCACCCGCCCCCATCCCCCAGGTAACACAAGGCAACAGGATCAAGATCTAACATCCAATTCAATGAACATTGACCGCTTGTCCACGAATCAAAGTAACCCACTGGGTTTCAGAGGTAGAGGAGGATGGCAGTGAGTCATCAACCCACCAAAATAAGAGTCTTGCCTCTGTTGAGCCTCTTCACTTGGAATGGAAAAGACACAAAGTTTGAGAGGCGAAAGCAAACCAGATAATGGAAAAATAAAGAGATTTTTTAGTTTTTAAGTGGGTTGAAGTATACTGATATACTGACACAAAGTTTGAGAGGCGGAGGCAAACCAGATAATGGAAAAATAAAGAGATTTTTTAGTTTTTAAGTGGGTTGAAGTATACTGATGGTATTGAAATAATATTCACAAACGTGTATCCATTGTCATCAGTTCCGGGTTTTAAAAAGTCCTGGAGTATAACACAAGAATATGGTTGTGCAACGTAGCAAAAGAACAGCTCTGATAATATACCCGTGAGATGAATATGTAAATTATATATATATATATATGTGTATGTGTGTGTGTATATATATATATATAAAGGAAATAGGATTGAAATAAGTTGAAAGTTCTTTTAAATTCAGTGTAATTCAATTAAGATGACAGATGCCTCAATATGTTTTCTATGTTTTTAAGTGAAAAGAGAATAAAATATATGAAGCAGTCTTTCATATATCAAATTAAATGTAAAGAATGGAAAAGGAAATAATCATCAATTCTCAGTTGAGTTCAGAACTCCACCTCAACCATTGTCCACCTGGTGAGAACAGAGTGAAATTTTCCTAGTGTGAATATTATTAATGTTGGATAACTACATTATTTCAGGTTTCAGGGACAACACAATGAGGAGAGCAGTGGTTCAACTATACATGAAATTTCAATAAATTTATTACAAGAAATTTTGTTATGACAGACTGATCTTAATTTGGTTAGGTCAGGTGAACAAAATACTTTTGTTCTGAGTTATCAAAACGATTAATTAACCAAACAAACAAATAACCTGTGTGGTAATACTAAGACTGTGCATCCTTGTGTTGCTGTGATAGAGTTTGTGTAATGGGGGGCGGAGAAGATCGGTCCTGCTGCCGCGCTCATTGGTCAGTAATTAGTCCACTATGTTCCAAGTTATGCGTATCAGGGAACACGTGCATTGTAATATTCATGCGTTTTAATGCGATCGCTCTGTGTCCCCATGGGAAATAAAGACTTAAGGATTAGGAGATCTGATGGAACAAATTCTCACCTGCCTCCAAAGACCACACTCAGGTGTCATGGTCTAAAATGTCCTACCATTTAGTAGTGTACTTAAAGCTGTAGTGTTTAGAAGCTAATGGCAATGTTTACTTGACACACAAATGTCGAATATGAAATTAATCACCATCTCATTTCTTATCTTGTACAATGATCAGTGTTTTGACCAATGCTTGAGTTATTTTCTCCAAAAAATACACGATGGTGTTGCTTTCATTGTATGTGTACTGACTAATCTGATTTTGTTGAGGTTTTGGTGGTTACCTTTATTATGTTTTGATATTCTGGTTGCTGAAATATTTAACGTGTTCAAAACTATTCCAAAAGCGTTGAGATTATTAATTAAGAGCCTTCTGAAGAGCCGGATCACAATAAAGGGAATTAAATGGAGACAGTCCTTTACACTGCTTATATTGGCCCACTCTGCGCTTTGAGAAATGAAGCTGACCTGGATAATGCTCTATAGAGATTTCATGTAATTATTTTAAGCATGGGGTCTTTTCTCCAAATATGTTTTGTTCTTTTGCTGGTCTGAGAGTGAGCAGGCTGTGTGTCATCCATCTATTTTCACAAGAGAATATGGGTGGATAAGTAGACTATAATGATATCAGGTTACACAGAATGAAGGGGGTAATGCCCTTTGCTATTGAGGTATTAGAAGAAACACACCATAACCAAAATAAAATGGCTGCTCTTTTACTTGTGGGGGGCTATTGAGGGAAAAGTAGGTTAATGGACAAGCTAATTGAATGAGATGTACCATCCCGCGAATTTTTCTTCGTGCAGTGTCTCAGAGCAATACCTTTTTCCATCTGTATCGGTTTGTTATTCGTGCCGGTAACATTTCCAAGAATGACCATAGTACAATAAGAAGGCATAAATAAGTTGAAGTGCTGCCTCACTACTCATTTATGCATTTTGGTCAAGAAATGATTTGTTTGGGTGAAAATATCATTTCTACTTGAAATTTCCGAAGTCATTGGGAAAATGATGTATTTGCAGAGAACAGCAGTATCATGTTTATCCTCTGAACATTCCAGAACAGTGTTTCAATGACAGTAGTGTGCAGTGACAGATATGACAGAGTTACAGCTCAATATTGGACACATGCATTTCATTAATTCATCCTGAGACACAAACATATATATACAGTATTTCGACCAACCCCTGTTTAAAATACCTAATAGGTCTTGACAAAAGTGGATGTTCATCCAGACCTTGACATAGATTTTGCTGAGAATACTCTGCAAGTGCTGTTTTGCAAAATTCATTTTAAAAGGCTGTTAGGTTCTCTTTTAGTCATGCATGTCGAATCTTTCTTTTACTGAACAATAGTTTCAGTATTCAGATCATACCTGAAATGGCTGTAATTGGAGAAAAACGGCGCACATTAGGTTTTGTTAGCCGAGAATCAGTTTTCTATAAAAGCAGAAAACTCTCTCTCTCTCTCTCTCTCACTCTCATTCATTACCTGCATCCTTTACACTCTCCTTCACTATAAAAGCCAATTAGTCTCTGTTTGTGTCTATTCATGGTGCTCTATTCGTCAGTCTGTTTCATTCTAAACATCTGAGTGTCCTTCTGCTCTTCTCAGGGGTTGAGTGACTTTAACGCATATTTGGAGAAAAGAGGTTAATTTAATATGGGGTTGAGTGGTCCACTGCTATAGAGGAGGTCAGTGCTTTGTAAAGGGGAACAAAATTGAATTAGGTGGCCGTTAAGAGACAATAGTGGTCATTTCTCAGTTACAGGACATGTTGACCTTTTAAGAGATTCTAAAAGGGGCGCTTGAGTGGGGGGTGGGGGGGGGTCAAGATTGGTTGGGTAGGAGGTACTTGAGAACATGGACAGAATTTGAGCATCACCTGTTAGGTCATGTATAGATATAGGTAACTTGTGAAGTTTTGATGATTTGTAGAGTGAGAATCACACAACCATTGGGTCCCATTGTATTGGGTTTGGATTAATGCCTCTAGTGATTCCTTACTTACAGCAAGGGGAGTGGGAACTAGAATGAACAGTGATTTTTTTTTTAAGGCAATTGTTCACTATTCATTTTCATTTGAACAAATACAAAACTTTTCACAAAGATGTCTCAGTCATTTTCTGTATATATATAAACACTTGTCTCCCAGTAGCATTCTCTTTTGCTTGGGTCCCTGTACCATGAGCACATATCGCTAAAATATCAGAATCTTTTAATTCACATGAAAAAAAAATAAAGAGGAAGCTGAACATTTGGTGCCTAGATGCCAACCTCTGATAGTCGCTCGTTGAAGTGTTTACCGAGCACTTAAAAGACCAACTGGAACTTTTTGTTCCGACATAACACGCCAAAGCCCCTATGAACAAACGGTGCTCATATCACAGACCCTGTTGTCATAGTAACCAGAAACAAACACAATAGGGACATTTGTTTTACAGTAGGCATTAAGGAAATGGTATCAAATGAATGTAGCAATATGGGTCTCGCTGTGAGGTCTTTTGCACAGTCTGATACCCTGTTGCCATGACAGCTCCTTAAATTCCAAGAGAAACTTGTCTAATGTAGGATGCAGGAGCAGACAAAGTTTCCTCTTGTTTTGTGTGACAGTAAATGAGTCTACTGAATAATTGACGATATGAATCACCACCTTTATACAGCAGGTTGTATCTTTTGCACTGTCTACAATATGAAAACAACATGAAGATACCTGCTGCAATAATAATTATGTAATAACTACATATGTAATGTGTAGAACTGAAAGACTTGGGCTAACATCATAAGTAAACTGAGGTTTTTCAAGACCCGTTACCCAGCATATATCAGATAAATCTACTGACCAGCTTCTGCCAGGATTATAGGAAAAAATGGCTTCCACTACTTTAGTTATTTGTTAGTGTGTAACAATGTAATAAATGGTATATATTTATTCACAAAATAAGATGAGGTTTTTCAGAACGACACTAACAATTCTGGCAGTCATTATAAGCACAAAATGTTGTGTTATAGCTTCTATTACAACACACAACACTTTAAATTCTCAGTCCATGGAAGACAGGAGAATACACTCATAAGGAAATATAGATTCAGATGAGGAGGGTGGTCACATGAAAAGACCTTAAATATCACTTCTACAAAATGCAATGTATACACCCATACACTGTCACACACACACACACACACACACACACACACACACACACACACACATATATATACACACACACACACACACACACACATACATACATATATATATACACACACACACACAAACCACATTGGGTCAGCCTTTCATATAGCTGAGAAGTAACTAGACCACCAAGAGGTAAACAGGTGCCAGCTCAGACTCTTGAATCTGGGACAAGAACGATGATTCTTCTGCAGCGCCATAACACCTGCCAGGTCCATTCACAGACTATGTAACTGTCCTCTTGCCTAAGTTATTCTCTTTGACCCATTTTGGTGCCCCATACAGCACAGACAAAAGTAAGGAAAACACTCTGCGCCTGAAAAATGGCTTGTATTCTGTTATGAACTACATGTTGTGACAGAAACAAGGTTAAAAGTTGGTCAGTAATTTATTCCGTTATGTAACACTAATATTTTTCTTTTCATAAAATAAACAAAGTAGACAACAAGATATTAAAAAAAACATGGAGTAACCACTATTGTCCAAAGAAAAAATGTGGAAGTCCTATTTTATTCCTTTAGACTGGTATATGACGTCAGTGTAGTTTTGCTTAGTACAAAGTCATGGTTTAAATGTGTTTTTGGATTTTGTGAATGAAGCACTGCTGAACGTAATTTGACTTACTGAAGATTTTAGACAGGTGGTGAACTAGTGGCACTTTGGTTTGTTTACTTCAAAAAAACATTTAAGTGATCTTTTCTTTCCAATTCAGTCTTAGACATTATGTTTTAAATTATTTCTTGAAAACCAGGTGTTTGTTTTTTTTATTTATCAGTTAACATAAAACATAGAAACGTAGAAAGGCCAAGGAGAAATGGAACAGTGTTGCATCTGTTTCAGAGTTGGACCAGTTCACACTGTGGTCCACCATGTGTGACATCTGTTGCAACAATGGTGAGTCTCTTGAAACCTTCTGGTTTTTCAACAGCTTGACCCACTTCATTTAAGTGAGCCATTTTTGTCCACAAACCCCTGTTCCTGCACCCCCCAAGAATCTTCATTTTCAGGGGGCATTTTTAGGAAGCACCTGCTTTTATTGTTATCTGGTGGCCACATACCAGGTCTCAGTAAATGGTTGGTTACCCTTGAATCCAGAATTATATTAAAAAGACTTCTTAACCAAGATTTTTAATCAATAGAAAAAAAATCTCTTTGATGATTCTCTGACGCACAAACACTCTGATTTGTGTCACTGTCTGAGCACCCAAAGGCTATAAGATATTGATATACATTTTAGCATTAAAATAAACCAGTGCGATGTGTTAACTTAGACCAATGAGATTCAGATATGGGTGTATGGCGTTCTGGCGCATCAGTCAGGGAACACGGTGACATTTTAGCGCTAGAACACCAGGAGTAGGTAATTCTGCCCATCCACTCTGGGCCAAAAGCGTAAAGACTGGGAGACAGACTTACCTAATCAGATTACATAAGAGTGCAGGATGCAAAGCCTTCTGTTGAACTAATCTTACCTTGAAATGTAGCCATGCTCTGACAACATTGGGCTCCCTTGTGATGACAGGGCATAGTGAATCTCTGCACCAAAAGCGAACACACACGCACACACACACACACACACACACATAAACACACATTTATACACACTCACCTGGGTCTTTCTGTCTGGGTCTAACTGACTTAGCCAGTGACTGGTCTGAAAGATACAGGAAGATCATCTTCACAACCTATAATTGTCAACGTCTGGCGTATGGTGTTCCGGCGAATTCCTGCTTTCAGAATAATACACACAAAGAATCATTTTAGTCATATCACTGCCATAATAACGATAGTAATTGTGCCATTGGCGTTGTTTGGTGATTTATGGTTCCACACCAGGAACAAGAGGTTCCCTTGATCATATCCCATGAAACCCACCCAGGAATCCTGACTAAGTACCAGATGGCTGCTGGTTTCCAAGCTTTTGCGCTTCCTTTGGTGGCTGTTATTGTGCCCTGCATTTATCTCCTGTCTCTTCTTCCCCTCAGACCTGTATGGTAGCCTTTAAAATGTCTGCTCAATATAAATGTACCAACTACTTTATCAAAGCCAAATCTTTCCTTTTTTTTAAATGATCACTTTTCCATATTTATCCCTTCATTACTAATTCCGTACAGTAATCAGTAACAGAGCGACCCCCACGTGGTGCATCAACCCAGATTTCCAGCCCTGTTGCTACGGAGGAACACATATATTCACTGAGAGGTCGAATGTAATGGAAGAAACAGGTTTACAACAGGTCTGCAGTGACCAAGACATTCCAAGCGCTTTCAATGTAGCAGAAGCCAATGGCAGCTTCTTGAATTTCCTTCCGGTCCATAAAGAACAGACACAGATGAATGTCATACAATGAGTCATGTATAGTTAAATGAGCGCTATGTCTTGAAGCTAATTTATCTTAACAAGTTTAATTGCAATTTATGGGTCATTTACAATAGCATCAGTATTTCTAATATCAAATCAGCTTGGACAAAGTCACACTAACTTTCAGTTGGACAGGCTGAGGAGATGGGCAGATATATGAATTAGTCTGAGTGGTGTCTGCTCTCTGCTCTGACGCATTCCTCCACAGATCAGTTCCAGTTGGCATGCAGGAGACTGATTTGATTCTTAGAACTATCACTGCTGCATTGGCTTCACACTGTTAATCAACATCTGCTACTTTTTCAGCTGCTGATCTGCCAGTGGTATGTGTGTGTGTGTGTGTGTGTGTGTGTGTGTGTGTGTGTGATTTGTTTGTTTATCCAAAGCAGTGAGGGAACAGAAGGATAAAGTAACAAATTGTCTGTCACTGAGTTTGTCTGAGTGGTGTAACTTCCAAGTCCAAAGCCAAATTATTTACTATAGATGATATGCTTGAGAGTGTGTGATTGACTTTAGGAACACTTTGCAAAGAACAGAGGATCAAAATTAGCTCCTTAATATAGCACTTTCACAAACTGTGGTCATAAACCAATGAAGTCATCTACCACTACTGGTTATCTATTAACTTAGTTTAATGTAATTTCATAAATAATAAAATTATGAGCCATCGAGCGCCTTATAGGTATATAGAAAATGAATGTGGTGTCTGGTCAAAGAGAATCTATTCAAAATCAAGCCAAAATCGAACACTGTGTTTGTATTGCATGTGAATTTAGAGGGTTTTTTTTTTTTTAAAGAACAGGTGTTGGACTCTTGCTGTGCCCCCAAATCCTATTTTTGTTTGAGATATGTTTCAAGATCTCTCTGATTCACACTACATCAAGGAGTCACAGTGCTGGTCAGCGGTGGAGCCAGTCCTACTTCTAGGAAGTCCCTTTTCATTTAGTTTACCAGCAGGGTCACATGATTTCAGCAACAGAAGAAGTCTGGGACACTGGGGCGAAACAAATGAAAGTCAAGCTGTAATTTTCCAAAGTCCCAATCCTCCATCATCACAGTAAATACAACTGGGGTTACCTATTTACCCATATTCCTACATCCTCAGCTTCAAAATATAACTGATGATCAAGTGGTGTATCCAGCATGTAAATAATCTTCACTTATCATTGTTTACTTCAGTTGTTGTCTGTCTTTATGTAAAGTGGAATAATGTGTCAAGGAGAGGCTTAACACAAGATAATTTCCCTGGGTTACTTACTCCACCATAAATTTAAACAGAGCTTGAGGAGCTTTGGTAACAATATGGAAGAAAGTCTGGAGTAACGCTGACATTCCATAAATGTTATGGAAAGTAAAACAATGTATTTAATTTTAAATGGGGGGAATTTAATTTTTACAATAAAATCTTCAAAACATATGACTTACCCCTAACCCATTCATTATTACTGACTATGTATCTTCGTAGATAACAATTTTCTCTCTTACTAGGACCAGTTTCCCAGCTGGCTGCACCCAGCCTTGGTTTAACTGAGTTAATACATCATTACATCACCCACAGGTTGAGTAAACAATCAGTCACGGTGGTAATGAGGTGAAAGGGAAATCAGGTGAAAAGGTAATCATTTCACACCTGCTACAGTCAGAATGGTGAGGTTCCTCAAAGGCTTCACTGTAGTCCACTCACAGAGGTGGAAGGCTATGATTCATTTCAGCAGAGAAATATCTTAGCGTACTTAGACAGCTGTACCAGTGCACTTCTCTACATGCAGTAATTCACCTCTAAACATCTTTCGTCGGGATCGCCTTTATTGCTCCATGTCACTGACAGGGATTCACAGAACAAAGACCGATGAACTCACAGGTGAAAAAAAGGGGCGGGTGATATCACCTGCTTTGCATTTTGGCACGTTTGGTACTGCAAATGAATAGCTCTGCTCCAGAGACGCTGCACGTGGCACGTGGAGGATGGACGTGATTATTTGTCTCCTACCATCTCATGTTCCCTCATTCTCTTTCACGCTCCTTTCTCTCTCTCTCTCTCTCTGTGTTTCTCTCTTTATCCCTCATTTCTTCCCATTCATATCATTTCACAGTCAAATGTTCTATTTTCCCTTCCCACCACCTTTCTTTTTTTTCCTCCCTGTGCTTCACCCGACGCCATTAGTTTCCCTTTTCATCTGGACTTTAACCTGACGGAGACAGAGAATTAGCATTTAAAAGGCACAGAAAAGTTTTACAAAGGATCAGTGTTTAGTTCTGAGCAAAGGATGGGGCATTCAATTTTGTGTTTTATTCATAATTCCATCTGGAAAAGAATGCCTTAGGATCTCAAAAGCATCTAAGAAAAAAAGCTTAAGGTAGAAATTACAATCAAATCTCTTGTGTCAGGGTTGAAATAAGTAGCGTAGCCAGAAACACTCATTTAGTTGGGCCTGTGGGAGTGTAAGGCGTGCAATAACCAAAACAAAAAGTGATCTGTAAATTAACCATAACACTTTTTTACTCTTAGTTTAAGATCTCATTAAAACATTATTCAGAGTATTTCCCTACTATCGGTTTTATACATAGTATTGATAGCAAGCTACAGGTTTTGTTTACTGTTGCTTAGCAACATGTGATAATTTCAAGAAATAAAGTGGCAGAGACAAGCTGCAACATTATTTCTTCATTTAATGCGGCAATGGTTTCCCCAATAACGTTATAGCACAACTGTTGCGTAAAAGCAATGTCAAACCTGGACTTGTGGCGACTACAATGGTGTACTCACTTAACAGCTGCAGCACCGAACATGCAACTACATCACATCAGATTTTTAAATAGCAAGGGTAACCACACAACCTTAAGGTTTTTTTTAGGTTAAGCCTATAAGCTATTTAAACAATGCCACTACATGGCAAAACACAAACAAACTGACAGTGTGCCACTAACATAAACTTACCGTCATCTGTCACTGACCGCCAGTTGACTAGCATAAAGGCGGCGCGTGTGCCATTTGACCTTTGAACTTTCATTGCAAATGACTTGTATATTTTTAATGATTGTGCTGGGTGTGCCAGCATTAGATTTAGATGGCACAGGCACATCTGGGCACACCTTTGGCTACGCTAGTGGATGAAATCCTTGGGAATCTAGGCAAGAACCAACTGGGTAACTATTTCTGGAATCTAACCTACAGCTACTGACCTCACAAACTCAATAGAATAAGAGGTACCAGGGACCTTCAACAGTAATTTTTTTGAAAAAATACAAAAAAAATTGTAGGTGCAGTTAATGGACTTCATCTACAAGATCAGTAGGATCATCTGTATCTCTCCAAATATTAAGTTTATCAGGAGTGTCTCAAAGACTGCAATATGAAGAAAAATGATATGACAGCAGAGGTCATCTCTGGCTTCTGCAGAGACAGGATGTCTGAAATATGCATCAGTTTGTGCTGCTCACAGGTGGAGTTTCATGACTGTTTGAAAAAGAAAAAAAAAACATAAACAAAGTAATTACATCAGCACTGAGGTCATAAATGAAAGTCTGCCAAACAATATCTGACCCACTTTCCCATATCACACGCACATACACACACACACACACACACACACACCTGTTGGCACAGATAAACACTGTTCTACGCTATTCTACGCTGTGTTCTACTTTTTCCACTGAGATCTCAGATATCACTGTCATATCAGAAATACAGTAATAACCTACATAAATCTGATTTACAGTACTTGCAAATCACAGCTGTCGTCTAATTGCTTGTGTATTTGAGGTTTAACGAGAATTGCTGTAATGTCCCACCTGCTCTCCATTCATTGCAGTATACACACTTCCCCCGCCTTACGCGTGTAATGCGTTCCTGAAAAAGACTCTTGTAAGGTATTTACCATTCATTTCAATTTCAATTTTATGCGTTCATGAGCCCCCCAAATTGCCACCCATTTATGTTAACATTAAATTGAGCAAATACTTCAGCAGATCCTACTTTATCATAACACAATCTATCTGCCCTTAGAACTATGTTGACAAATACAATAGTACTGTTTAGTACATACTGTAGCAGCTCTACATGCATGGAGCATGCACCGCAATTGTCTGTGAATAGTTGCGCATTGTTCTCTCACAGCCATTGATCTTACCACATCCAGTAAAAAGTGCCTGGCAATGCCTTGATGATATTCAATATTGTGTTAGAGATTGTGTTCTGTTTGATGCTACCCTTGTAAGAATTAAAATAGTAAACAACTAGAAGAAACGATTTTCCTCTATTTTTCTTGTATGTTGCTTGTAGTGGCTGATGTCACAAAACAGTAAAATTTAAGTGTTCGCTGGGCGCAGGAAATCCAGATGACCAGGTAGTTCGTGCTCAGCTGCCCGGGAGACCCGAAAAGCATAAATCGGTCCCTCTAAATTAAAAAGAGACAAAATATTAAGTGAAAATCCTCACATAGGCCAATTTTCATATATCGAAAGGGCGTGATCTCATGAGAAGACTGTGTTTAATCTCATTCCATTTACTCAAATTAGAAATGATCTAACAAGCATCCTGAAATAGCTTACTTTAATTTGTTGACTGATCTAGGTTTCTTGTGTGTTGTTTGGTGTTGCACATAACTGTGCTCTTCTTTTGAGTGAGGCAGTTGCCAATGCGGGGCACAGCGAGCAAAATCGATTCAGATTTTCGGTACAACTTTTTAGCCAATAACATGACATACAAAAGTCATCAAAACGAAACCCGTTTATGAAACACCTACTGACACCATTCTTATTTTATCGTTCATCAACCAGAATGGAGCTAAAATTGGATAAAGATGATGTCACCGGCCCTTAGTCTTGGAGTCACGGGCTGAAGTAGGAACGGTGATAATGAATCTCACTGAGGTGTTAAAAGTAAAAGACCAAGTGAAAATCCATAGGTAGAAGGTACAATCCACCCATGATTACCAACTACTGGAGCTACAGTCAGCAAACTTACATATGTGCTACCTAATTAGGCAGAGACTAATTAAATTTAATTAGGTCTGATAAACTACATAATCTTATGGACAAAAAGACATCACACATATTCCTGCAGGTCCTCTTGGTCTGAAAATATGGTTGCAAATCTCTCTCTCTCTCTCTCTCTCTCTCTCTCTCTCTCTCTCTCTCTCTCTCTCTTTGTTTCTGTCTCTGTGTTCCATCTCCTTGCCTGCAGACACATGTGACTCTCATAAATGAAGCACTGCACAAAATTAACAGGCACGGGACTCATGAGAAGCCATCTAAATGTTTCATTGGCATTAACAGGGAGGACAGGGGAAAACCAAATGATTGGGCTAACAAGTAGGGGCCATCTGCACATTTCCTTCTGACAAACGGTAAAGTGTGGATATGTTTAAATCAGCTTTGATTGAAATGGCAGCTCCAGCGTCTAAAGCGCAGACAAGGTTTCTGTGAATCAGTCACATATTTAAGCACACTGGAACTCAGCACTCATCAGTCATAATGTGTCCTTTCATTACAGGATACATGGTCAGGTCAGCACAAATCATAGAAGTGCTTTAGTTCTTTTATTTCATTAAATGGAATGAACCTGAAAAAAAAAGACCACGTTATTGCTTGTGGATATTTAGAGCTAAGAAAATTCTTTAAAAAGAAAAAAGAATTTCCAAGAAAGAATTAAAATACCTGCTCACTGGAACACCACTTAAAAAAAAAAAAAGTATTTGTTAGGCAGTGTATGAATGCTCCTCAGAGTTTTGTGACAGTCTCTACAATTCCTTTCCAACGACAGAGCCTACACTAAGTTGGCGTGCATGTACATTTAAGCCTTTGATGATGATGTATGTCGATTGAGATCGCTGAGTATATGGGGAGCAGCACTTTACTCCACTGGGCTCTAATGCCTCATCCACCTTAATGAGTAACAGTAATTATCATTTAATGATGGATCAACCCCTAAATCATGTTGAAATTGTGACATCATGATCATTAGCTTGGCTACCTCTCTACTTTTTTTTTCTTTCTTTCTCTCTTTTAGTTTAGTTGGGTATGACTGAAAGTAAATATTGTATGGATTTACAGTAAAATGCTTTGTCCTTAGCATCAGTTATTTACTATGGATTTTTCCATACTGATGGTATTGTTCTCATCACATAATCATAAAATAAGACATAAAATATGAGAATGACTATTGTCATATAGCTATACTCATCAATCTCTGCTGTAAATATCATGTTAACCTCCAAAATTGAGTTGTCAAGGCCCTACCAGAAGTGAATTCTCTCCGTTGCACATGTGCACACATACACCCACCCACCCACCCACCCACTCACACACACACACACACACACACACACACACACACACACACACACACACAATAACAGAATATACTGCGCATAATTGGTCTTGAAATAACTGGCCTTTGTTACACTTTGGAAGTGTAGAGGGTCCCTTTGATTTACTGGTACAGAAGAGAGGAAGAGTAAGTCACAGTCACACTTCTGACAGTAAATTACCGCCTGTGTGACTCAGCTCAGAGGAGTGTTAGCAGCGTGGAGAGGTGGGGGAGGGTGGGTGCCATGCTGGGTCCTATTGATTTCAGTGTGCACACTCCACCCCACTTGTTAGTATCACGTTTTTTTGGGGGGGGGGTTGTCTTTTTTGCAGTTTTGCAGTGCTCAACATCAACCTCCCTTCCCACCCCCAAATTATCTGAGAGTACTTTATTTAGCAAGCCAGGTAAATTCAGGTATCGAGCAGGATCCTTTTGAGTCTATTCTTGAAAGGAGATTCAGGGCCAGACAGAAAAGGGGAGGAAAAGAGGGGAGGACAAATGAAATGCAGAATGGATGATGAAATGATTACAACATTGAAGGGGTGGTAGTCTTCTTTGTGAGCCACGTGCTCGTCCAACAATGTGAGTTTTTGTGCTGACAACATAAATCACATGGTTTCAGCTGTTCCCATCGTTAGTCTGTCATCAAACATTTTCCCTGTAACAGAGAAGATCCATTCTAAATGATAATACAGAATTTAAAAAAAACAAAAAACAAAAGTAAAATAAATAAAACAAAATAAATAAATCAGTGAATGAATGAGTTATTTCATTTCTTTGTTTTACTGCGTTTTACTGAGTTCTATATAGTCAGTTTAAATGGATCTAATCTGAAAATTCATATATAAATAGGAAAGACACATTTCCTGTCTTTATTTGCTGGCAACCATACACATGCACGCACGTACGCACACACACACACACACACATACATTGCCATGGCAATCGATCCATCTTGACAATGACAGCATGGATGTATTAGCTTCTCTTGCCCAGCATACGCGCAAGCACAAGCATGCACACACACACACGCATCCAGCACTGCTTCCACTCCACATAGTTAGTGTCCTGTCTATCCATGGCCACAGCTCTGGTAGTCTTAGTGATGCTTGCTAATGAACAGACAGCTGAGCTTCCTTATTTGCATGGAAAGAACAAAGGGGAACACGTTGTGAATGAATGCGTAACCTGCTTAATGCCAGTCACGTTTGCAATAACATTTATTTCTCCCTCATTTTATTGACACCTCCGTCTATCAAATGCCTATAGGCGATTGTTTCGCGTACACGTAGCCTACTTCACAGCGTCACGGGACGTGTGCATATCTCCGAGTTAAAAACACGTATCGCTAAACTAGGTTAATATGGAAGCAACTGATCAATAAAAATAATCTATTTAAATAAGTAACAAAGCTATTGTGGACAAATGGAGAATGAATGAACTGTAATAAAGTCCACGATAAAACGGTGCGCACGCTCATGGCCGAGTGGGCTGTAAACAGGTCCTGAATTTCACGGAGCCACTGGGGAACTTCTCTGTAAGTGCGAAAGTGAATGATCACAAGATATACATTGTCCCGAGGATTGGGGGGGTGGCTGGCTCGGCCGGATTCGATATGGTCCTATAAAGTTTTCGCTAGAGATTTAACAATTTGTGCTGTCTATAATAGTGATCAATGGTGCCTTTGTCTGAGCTGAAATCTAGAGTGGAAGACAGATATGTACAGTGTTCATGTGTCACACTGGTATATTTATATGTTATAGTTGTCTGAGCTTGACTGTCTTGTCCTCCAGTCTTGGGGAGGGGAAAATTAAGTGGGACACTGGTGTGTGTGTGTGTGTGTGTGTGTGTGTGTGTCTGAATCAGACCGATGACGCTAGAATAGTGTTGTTTTTGGTCACTATTGTGTAAGATCTGTGTTACTGATCGTTATTGAGGGGTATACGACTCTGTGTTGAGAAGGAGGGGAATAGGTCAATGTGTCAGAGATTATTAAAACCAAAAAGTAGGACACAGTGACCACAAAGGACGATGTAAATTTCACAGGAAATCCTTCCACCCATAGGACGTCTAATGGAAGACCAAGACTAATCCAGCTAGTAAACCAACTGGGATGTGTGTACCAGTCTCATGGAGAGAGAGAGAGAGAGAGAGAGAGAGTGGGAAAAACATCACACAAAATAGCCTCAGTTTCACACAAACATACATTTGCATTAAATACACTACTGTTGCAGTCTGTCTGCATGGGAAACAATGGGAGCAAAATCCTTCCCAAAGTGTTTTCACTCCCTGTAGTCTAGAATGACATGTGGCCATATAGAAAGCGAGTTAACAATTATCAGTTATTTGACAATTTGTTCAAGGTTTATTTGTCACAGAAAAGTATAACAGAAAGTCTATCAGGGTTAGTAAGGCAGAGGTAGTAAGGCATGTCATATAAGCACGCAATATAAATATGATATAAACATGTAATATAGTATACATATAATATAAATAAGTCTATCATGTATTATATATGTGTTATGTATATGTATGTATTGTTATATATGTGTTAAACAGCGTAATGTAATATAAATAACATCGATATCGATGAATGAATAATGTAATGCAATAAGAAATGTAATGCAAATGTAATATAATATAAATGTAATATAAGCATTTACTTTAATGTACATATGAATGTCATATGTATCAGTATAGTTGTCATTACTTCTACAGATCAGAGACTCCATGCTGACACTGGAAGAAGCTTCAGATTTGTTCCAGATGACTAAACATATTGACCAATCATATACTGTATGTTTACAGCTTTATGCTTGCTTTACTTTGCTAAAAATATCCTTAAGTTTGACAGCTAATTAAGCTTCCTTCCTCCAGAGAGAGTGGAAGCTAAGATAATAAACTTTTAATTGATCACATCTGCTTGAGTTAACATCGCTGACACACAAACTTCCATTCATTTGAAACCTCCAGTGCATAAAAGCCTAACCTATCTGAACTCCCACGATGCTGTGTTCTTCCTGCTGTAGGATCTAAAAAAGATATGCTAATTATGCTGCTAAGTAGTTGATAATCTAGTTGGAAAAATAAGACTCACAGTTCATTACAATCCTAAAAAAAAAAATTAGACAAATCAGAAATATATGAAGATTTTCCTGTTCAGGAACTTCATTAAAGAGTGGAAACTTCATTAAAGAGTGGAAACTCCTTATGTTAAGAAATCACACAGGGAAGTTTAAGGCACTGTTACAGGATCAGAGGAGTGGATACACATTCATCAGTGAACTCTGAGTAGCGCCTCAGGTCCTGAAGACCAATTCAGGTCAAGTGGCCTTTCAAAGCTGGCTAATGGAGGTTTCTCATGACTAAACTATGACCAATCAGGGGATTGTAGCGATATTTGTGAAGTACATAATTATATTCATATCCCTTCCCCATCTCTGTCTTTTCAATCAAACATCCAAAGGGTATTTCAGGTGGCTCATATCTGTGTATTGGGTAGGTCTGTGTATACTGGGAAAAAAAACCTAATTGGTTAACAATGTTTTGAACAAAACTCATTATGATGCTGGTCTAAAGCTGCAAGCTAAAACTTTGAAGGCATGTTCAAGGACAAAGGACAAGATATGAAATACACACAGACCAAAAAAAAGAAAGAAAAGGAAGAAAGGGGAAAATGTTAAAAAAAAAAATATTGAAAAGTATAAATACAAATTAAGTATGAAAACTGGAAAGTGACAGTACAGTTCATTAACCCCTTGAGTGAGCCCATTAAGGCCCTGGGAGATATTCAGAGGTGTTCCAGCTACCACTGCATGGGGAATGAGAGCTGGGTGAAGACAGCTGAGCTTGAAATTAATATTCTGTATCAGTGATACAGAAAAGGCACACTTTATTACTGCTAACACATCTCTATACCATATGGAGACAATAAACTAACTGACAGAATATAAACTTACAAGCTTCTAATGGTGTTAACATTGAATTTAAACAAATATACTGTCACTCTAATACTCCATGGCAAGAATGATTCTGTTGTGGACTTGAAACAGAGCATCCTCTTGAAATGTTTTTTTCTCTTCATTTTGTAGCTCTGTCACCTAATGCCATTGTATTTTTGCTTGTCAATTGTTGTTTGTTTTCAAATGAACAATGTTTACATGATTCAATGAATGCAATGCATTTTCACAATGTTTTGTAATATTTCAGATTTTACAATGGCTGGCTAGCACTACTTTATATAATTCCACTTTAGTCAGTTCAGAAAGATTGCACCGACATTTTCATCCAGTCAAGCTTTTTTCTTGCTTGACAGTCTTATATTTAGCCTTCATGTACCGTGGGTGTCCAGCAGAGTGTTTCACCTCCAGCATCCCTATTGTTCCATCTGTCTCATATAACCACTGTGTCCAGTTAAATATATGCTCTGGAACACACTATTTCAGAGCAGTTCTGAACTCAGCCAAGTGGGACATTGTTTGGCAGGAACACATGAAGGAAAGCAAACCCGTACATCGAGTTTCTCCACCCGGAAGAGAGAGTGGAAAGGACACAGGGTGTTCCGTGCCTTGACCAGGGAGTGAGGGGTCGTGGAGGGAGGGCTGAGGAGAGAGGCTGAGAACATAAGGGAGTATGGTGTAAGCTACACCTTAGGCTTAGCTGAGTCATACAAAGGCACACACACGCACACACACGCACACACACGTATATTTGAACAACTGCAAACACAACAACAAATAAGCACACACACATACACTCTTAGACTCACATAGACAAGAGTGTAAACATGTACACACACACACACACACACACACACACACCACACCTGTTGCCACAGATAACCCATAACAATTCTGTGTAATAAAAAGGTCATCTGTGTTCTCCTGCCTTGCTGACAATCGTGAGGATTAATGGATAACCTGCTGCTGCTTGATCAGCCATCTCAACACTGAGGCACAGGGGCAAAACAAATTACTATAAGAGTCTTTGCCTTGTTCACCTCACCTCACAGACACACAGACGCAGAGACACACACACACACACACACACTCACACACACACACCTCACAGACAAACACACACTCACACACACACACACACACACACTCACACACACACACACACACACACACACACTCAAACACACACACACACACATTCACTCACACACACACACACACACACACACACACACACACACACTCAAACACACACACACACACATTCACACACACACACACACACACACACACACACACACACACACACACACACACACACACACACACACACACACACACACACACACACAAAGTCAGACAAACATAAATAACCACCTATGAAAAATCTGAACCTTTGGCATCAGAAGCACTTATGGCTATATTCCCCGAAAAACACTTGGGAATTTGAAGAAACATTTGGTGCTGATCTGTAAACTGTAAGTCTGGGTTATATAATACTATGTCAGACAGGCACATGATCCATAGCTCTTGAGCAACAAAACATCTGGGTAACAACGATCTTTGTGTTTGCTCCTAAATGAGTTAAATGTCTTATCTTAAGGCGAATGTAACCGCATTGCAGAAGAAAGAAAGGCCAAAGCTGTAGGCTGACAGAGTAATGAACACTGTGTTCCACTCAGCCCATCACACTGCCACAGCTCAGGAATCCAAAACCCTGGGCATGTTCAATCATAAATATGAGCATTCTCTCTCCAGCCTGATGTATTATGGTACGACATGTATTTTTGAGAGATATATATACAGACCTGTACAATGAATATTCATTAATCATAAATCTCTACCCCCAGAAATACAGGTTAATGTCGCAGGGTGATTTTGCAGCGTTTGCTGCATATGTTTGCGTAGTCTGTTTGTTTACTTTTACTGGTTGAAAGAAATAAACTCTTTACTCTAAACTAATTTTGAATCTGTTATATAATAATAGGGAAATTAAATGCTTATGAGACTGATGAAAAATTGATTTAGTCATCACCTGTACAAAGCAGTTCTTTATCTTAACATAGATATATAGCAACTGTATCAAATATCACTGACAGACAAAAACACTTGGTGACAAAGTTTGTTTTTGCAAAAGACATCGGAAATTATCAAGGGTACAACATGACAAACAACTACAAATCCGCTATGTTACTGAAAGTTGTGAGCATACGGGGGGAAAAAAATCACTGGGAGTTCTCAGGAGGTAAACATTTTTTTTCTTTTTAAATGTACTACATGGTGGTGGAAATTGTCCATCAGATTAGTGTACACTGCAGGAAAACAAACTCAGTTGTTACCTGTAATCTGAGTCACTGCACTTGCAGTCTCTTTGAAGGACTCATAAAAAAACAGAAGGTCAGACAGCTATCTGTCATAAAGCCTGCAAAGTGTGAGAAGAGTGCAATATAGAAAACCAGTGTGACAGATATATTTGTGCTAAAATGATCTTCATATGCAATGATCTACATTACAAATTCCTTCCTTTCTTATTGATTTTGCACAAGTTGAATTGGCTAAATGAAAAAAAATGGATGTATACATAGTGTAAAGGAAGTTGGATATCCTCATCATTTGCAATGAAAAAAAAAAAAAGAAACATTGAAAGCGATACGAACACCTTTGAAATTGCATCACTGATAGTGCTCCGCACGCTCTCCGCCCCCTTTGTTCTAGAACCTTTGACCCCTGTGCTGGGCACATCATGGAAAATGTGCTGAAATGAAAACGTCCGCTGTAATGGAACACCTGATGACAGGAATTTGACAGAGGATTAAAAACACTCTGTGCAGGAGAGAACAAATGAACAACAACAAAAAAAAAATTGCTATCCGCTTTTCATAAGCTCTTTGGCAGATAATGAGTTTCACAGCTAAGAATATCACACGCAGTGCTTAATTAAAAGAGCAGAATGTTAGCTTTGATGTGCAGCTGAGTCTTCTGACAATAGGAGGTGTTGCCTGGACTGATAAAGGTTGAGGAATGATAGGTTAGGATGCATTGCTGCGCACCTCATAGAAACTGGTCATTGGACAGGTTGTTCTTACATTCTGTTCATTTATTCTGCATTTGTGAGAGAGTATTAAATAAGAATGTAAAACAAATGGGAAGATTTTATGCATGCAGATGTTTTCTTCTGAAGGAAAAGGAATATGCAAGCACACATTCAAAGGCACAAAGTATCTTCAGTGGTGTGTGTGTGTGTGTGTGTTCCTTCCCTTTTGAAACAATATTTCTGTACACACTAACAGATCTGAGTCAAAACTAAAACAGTATCCAGGAGCAGCATTCATTATTACATTCTCAGCTGCTTTCAGACTTGAAAAGTATACATGAAAAGAACTCCACTGCCACTGAGGTTTGGCATTAATCCTACCGATGCATTTGCCAGCTTCAGTAATAGAGTGTATTATCATAAATGGCTTACTGTGAGCGTCTTTTGTAAGCTAAATGAGCTTGGAGGCATACATTATAACATCTGACATTCATTTAAAAGATCACACGGTCTCTTACACCGCACGGAACCATCAGCGAAGGCGTCGGTTAATCCCGTATACTCAGAGATGGGATCAGTAGGTGGTAAAGAGATGAATTACATCAGCACAGAGGACCTGTGTGTGTGTGCGTGAGGGTACGCACGTACACATGTGTGTGTGTGTGTGTGTGTGATGCTGAGGGAGTTATGGTGTCATTGTTAAATATCCTGAAGGCAAAAAAATTAAACTGATTTAAATTAATAACTAAAATTCTCATAGCTATTTTCTGTTTAACTCATGCAGATTTTTGAGCTTGGTTTTGAAGCAGAAAATGAATATTTTTATTTATTGATTTTTAATTAAGTTATTTCAAAGTCTAAATCTCTGAAGTCATTTTCAGCAAGACACTGTGAGCATAGTGACGACGATGGTGCTAAATCTAATTTGATTTCCAAATTAAACAAGACAGAAAAAAGACAAGACTGAAAAAAAAAAAAAAGTTTTCAATGATACATTTTCAGTACTTCATATTTACAATTGGTATAATTTAATTTTAGTGTACAGAATGACTCATAATACGATATGACATTACAGTGTTAAGCAACTGCTTTAATGACATTTCATCAGATCTCTCGCTTTTAGCGTGTTTCAGTCATGACCATTTGTTGGGTATACAGTCAGTCAAAAATAAAAATAATGTTTTTGCACCAGATACATGTTCGCCTCTGGAAGCAGATGTCATTACCCTGTCATTTTTGGGCTAAAAAAAGCAAAGAAGCTAATTATCTGAAATATGAGTGACAGACAAATTAGCCCACATTTCACACAGATGGGCATTTTTTTAGGTGAACAACGCTTCTGCTCTAACGTAATAATGCCATCCATTAGCACCATGGGACTTTTGCAAAGCTACTCACATGTATCATGCACATTTCACTTGGTAAATAGATTTGTGGGAAAAGTATTATTTTTTGTGTTATGTTGTATATATCTTATGCTTTTGGATTTGCTGCTTTGTATATTATTATACCATAAAAGGTTATGAACAAATATTAATATTAGTTGAACAGAACCTTCCAGGCTAAATGAATAACCTTGCACTTAACAGAAAACATGCCATGGGTCAAAGCAGTGCATTCTTGAAAACAGGTTAATCCTCGGGTGGGAAAGCAGGAAATGCCTGTGTAAGGAAATACATGCCCTATTAAACATTGGCCCTTGCACCAAACCATCCATGTGATCACAGCAGTGTTTTTAGCATTGGTTCAGATGCCAGCTGTTTACATGTTGAAGAGTGTTTGGTCTGAGTTTGATTTACAGCCACTCCAGTGGATTGAAGAGCGTGTTTTCAGCCCAGAGGCAAGAGCGACATAGCGGCACAACTCTAAACTTTTTCCAAACAAAATCCAAATAAGTACTGCAGTTTTGCTCTAAAGACCACAGAGAGGAGAATCCGTCAAAAAAAAAAAAAAAAAACCCTAATGGAGATATTGTATTGGACCACGAGACATAATGACAAAGGCCGGTGAAAGGGAAAAAAGACAAGCTCTGAATGCTTCAGTCTGCTGCTTATGCTTTGCACTGTTCCGTGCCATATGTGTAATTTTGTTTTTGTCATTTTTTGCTAATTTGTTTGGGTTTTTTTTGTTTCCCTTTTTGTAATGCAATCTTGTGAAGGTTACAAATTTGGTAAACAAGCTGTTGTATGATGAATTTGTTTGGGGGGGAATAAGTCTTGGCACAGTTTGTCCAGAATGCTTTAAGACACTTTTTTTGCTTCTGTTGCTCACACAGCCTTTAGACCTGTGAGCGGCATCAGTTGCCATGGCGCTTGTTGAGGTCATGGAGGAACACTGAGAGTGTGTCATAAAGACAGACTGAATCACACCTCTAAAAGCAACAGAAGATTGTGATAAAATCACTCTCAGGTGTAGGTTAAGCAAACAGCACTCTTACACAATATCTCTGATGCTGCGGCTGGATCTTTAGAATCATTATGATACATAACATGTGATTTATTCACCTTTGTAAATCAAGGAGACCAAAGCATCCAGACATGACCTTAACTCTATGCAAATGCATGATCAGGCCTGCACATCACATACGTACGATTAAGCCATGTATAAGAAATCTACTGAAATGAGTGACAATACATTTATATTACATCACATTTTCTTAATCTCTGCAAAAAAAAAAAAAATTAAAAGTAGAGCATAACATTTGCCATGTGAATACCCTTATTTCCCAATTTACTATTTCTCACAAGAGACGCACCTTTTACGCGATCACATCTGAATCTTTACTCATCCCTGTTATGAATTTGATTAATCATGATTTGGTTGACTCCAATCAAACTCATCATACTTGTCTGATAATGCTGTCCCACTGCACTATCATAAAATATTATGCTGTTTTTGTTTTCATTTTTGTTTTAGGAAAAAATCTATAATTCATTTTTGGTGCCAAAATTCAAATTTAATATGCTAATGTAAATATGCTAGGTTGATTCTAAGCCTTCAAAAATGCACCTACAAGCATCTTTACAGTCTTGAAATCTGCCTATCAACAAAAATGATATTTGCTGTACTTTTTTCTTTCATGTGTCTGATGTGTCTGTTTGTTTCTGTATATAATTCTTCAGTTCCCTAACTTGTACAGAGTTATAATCTTTCACTTAAACAATAGAAATAAGTGAATTTAAAGTGTTGTAAGTTCTCAGAATGAGGGGAATTACAAGCTCTCTTTTTTTCTGCCTGAGGTGTCGTGGTATCTATTGGTGACACGCTGGAAGAAATTTTTTCTTTGGTAGCTTGTTTAAAGAGTGACGAGAACACTCTTTGAGATCATCAGAGTACATCACGCGGCTCTTCATTTCTTTTTTCCCACTTTCTTACCTGTTAAATGAGCCTTTTGACTGATGAGCCTCTGTTGCGAGGATGCTGTAGATCCAGGCAGTTTCGGAAGCTGAAAGGTCCAGTGATCTAAATGCCATTTTAGGTGTCTGACTCATAGTTCAGCGACACGCACCGAGGCTGGTCAAAAATTCTTTTATGGATCCTCACGTCATCACATTAGGAGCCCAGTTTTCATTCCACCATGATGCAAATTGCTGTCACATGTTATGTAATGAGACATTTCCTCTGATGAAGTAATACATTCAACAGTGAAAGGTAAATCTAATTTTGTAGCAGTACATGTATCTCAGTGCATGAGTACATAGTGGTCATGGAAAACGAACTATCTGTACCACAGACAGTTCTGTAAATAAGGTCTTTCTTTTTTTTTTTTTTACCACCAAATCACCAGAAAAGACATCATGCTCAACAATCTAGTAAATATTACATCTTACCATCACAAATGATTCTATTCCATAATACAGGGGCAAATGTTACCCATGGAGGCAGACATGGGTGGAACTCACCCAAAAAAATCAGCTTGCTCTTCATCAACTCATACAGAGACAGTAGGCTGAAAAGACTTACTTATTTATGTTTCTGATAGAGGAGCAGACTTAAACTTACTGAGATGCTGAGTGTAAAAGCTATGATGCTCAGAATATAACATGAAAAGATGAAAAGATATAGACAGAGGACTGATTCAGACACTGCATGATGCTCAGTCGGAATACGTTTGTACTTTTCTCTGATCATTTACAATCGTAAAGGACAATTTGGTCGAAAGAGAAGTTTGGCATACGGTGTGCCACGTGTCTTTGAGAGTGGGTGAATTCGTGAGCATGTTGTCTGAAAGAAGACTCAACCCAGTGTTCATTATTCAGATTCAGAATCTCTTGTCAGATTGTAGTGGAGCATGTGGAGAAGGGATGAGGGAAGGAAGCTTTCATGAGTTTTACTGGATGTGTATTTATGTTTCTGTGTGTGTGTGTGTGTGTGTGTGTGTGTGTGTGCGTGTGTGTGTGTGTGTGTGTGCATATGTGTTTGTACATGTGTGTGTGTGTGTGTGTGTGTGTGTGTGTGTGTGTGTGTGTGTGTGTGTGTGTGTGCAACAGTGTTTATTTAAGCTCACTACACATACCAATGTTTAGTAAGTTAGTGTTCATAAGGTGTGTATGTGTATGTGTACAAACGTGTATACTTATGTGTGCATGTGTATTCATGTGTGTTTGTGTCATGTTTCCACACATGTGCAGATGCAAGGACCTGCCTGTCAATAGCTGTGTGATGTGCGTGTACACACAAGAACACACTGTCAATAGCTGTGTCATAATGAACAGTGGAGTCATTAAATAGACACCTCATTCTGCTCTCAATATCCTGTTTGCAGTGGGGCTAAACTATTATGATCCCATTATAGTACAGCAGATGAGCACAGACATTATGGCACCTATACTATGTATTTCATACAGCACAAGAATTTCTATTTGAAACTGTCATGCATCATCTCCTGCGTCACTGTTTAGGCTCTTACTCTCAGATACACGTGTGCACACACATGCATTTACCTATACTGAGCCACAACCCCATCCACACACACACACACACATACAGACACACAGACACACACACACACGCAGACGCACAGACACACACACACACAGCATGTCCAGAACAAGACAGAGTACATATTTCACACTTTTTTTTTAAACACACATTTGTAAATTAATGTCATGTTGGTCAGCTTTTCATTCCTCTGAGTTATTCTATGTATTTTGCTTATTTAAAGCAGGCTGGATAGTCACTGTTATGAAAGCACTGGACAAGAGGATGATATTCTTTGTTGCTGAGGAAAAATGGAAATTGAATCATTTTCCAGAATCTTTGATTGTTATGCATATGGTGTACTATCAACAGCATAGTTAAGGAACCTTCTAGAGAAAACTACATTTGAACTGTAGTGAGTCATTTACATTCGCTATACCATATGTGCTCTCTGACATCCTCTACAGATCTTTCCAAATTATCTTTTAACTTTCCAGGTCTCAGCTAAAAAAAAACAAAAAAACAAAACTATGCAACAAAGTAAGCCAACTTAAAGGGCAGATTTACCATGCCTCTGGAAGGTCTACAGCCCTGTTTTTGGCTCCTTTTTTTAAGCGGAGATAGGCAAGGAGAACTAATGATTAAGTGAGTAAGGTGTGAGCTGAGTCACATGTGCGGTAAGTCAGCATAATGAGACGTTTCTAGAAGCTTTTGCAGAGATTTCCATGGTAATTACCGCTCTGTGCTGTCCTGCGTGACAGCGTGTGACTTTGGACTGCTTCTGTGTGAGGGAGCAGCAAAGAAGTCCACAGTTTCCATTTGTGAGTCATATAACACCCCATATGATAGACCGGTGCACCTTATGTGAACTACTAACCGGCACTTACATAGTCAGGTGATCGAAAATATATTTACTTGGTTTCAAGGCTTGGAAAATGGAAGAGATTGAAAATGAAAGTTGTTTCCTCAAATACAGTGCTTAACCTTTACAAACACATGCAGTCGCAAACTGAGGGTGGAAAACATGTTCACTTTACTGAAATTTGCAATCAAATCAAACAATTAGTCATATCTTTATGCATAAAAAGTATAAAAATGTGTATAATAATGGTTATTATTGCCGCTTTATACACAGCAAAAAGAGACGCACAATAAAAATAAGAAAGGCACACACACATTCATATAAAATGGTTTTTTTTAGCAAAACACCTCCACAGAGAGCTAATTATGTTATCACTGCAGTTCTCAGTATTCATGACGAAAGTCTCTTGGTAAAAACAGGGCAAAGTTCCTATAAAGCCAATCACAACTGTCACTCACACTGAAAAGGCTGAACGAGCAGCATCAGTATCACTCATGATGCTTCCATGATGCAACACTGCAATGAAAACATACCAACTGTGTTAACTGACAGCTTACCTGTAAATTGGAATAATAAACTAGTAAAACCAGAAAAAAAACAAAACACGTCAGTTCAATAACAGACATGAGTAAGACAAGTACAGGGTTGTTTGGATAAAATGTGAAACCTAAAGACATGAATTTCACTATAAATGAATTGTAAATTACGATTTTAAATTTTGTTTAACATCAGTTGCCACATATCTCATAACCCTTAGTTAACCAGCACACGAATCGATTGCCCTTGGTTGTTAAAATGCTGCACACGACAGAGAAAATATAAACCAACAAGATCCTGAAATAGCCATGTTTGACTGACTACTCACACACCATTTATAGAAAGAAGTAAACAAAGTCATTTAGAGTAGTAGCTGCCTCTTAATAGGAGCCAATTAGTAGGTGTGACCTGATTAAAAACAGAGGAAAGATACTTCTCCAAGTCACAACTGGACTTATTTGTTTCACTGAGTTTCACACACAGTAAAAAATGATTTCTTTTATTTTTTCTATGCACTAAATAAGTGAATAACGAACAAACTATTTGAATTAATTCCAGACCTCATATGCTAACAATCTGTCAGGTGGAGAAGAATGCTACGTGTGAACCCACCAGAAACATTGAGTGCAAGACTGGGGCCAAGTCATACCTCAGACCATGTAATGACACACACTGGCAACATCACTTCCTCCTAGACCAGGTTTCAAAGCTCTGGCCCGGATTCAAGAATGCTAGTTTGTACATAAAATTATGCACAGAGTATATTGTCCAAGAAAAATCAACCAGAGGCAGAGGTGTTGGGGTAAGTTTACTCAGACCTTCTGAGCTATTTATCACAGTTCATCTCTTGTAACTCAGAAAAGCAGAACTGTATTAAATTCAGTCACTGGAGATATTATTGCAGCTCCTGGTGTTATGAAGCTGTGTGCATTAAAAATTAATTCGTCACATTGCTCAGAAAGGGTCTTTCATCTGTGGCTCGTTTGTGTACGTATTGTTGTGTGTGTTTGAAACATTTTTAAAGCTTTTTTTCTTTTTTTTTTTAAATCAATCCAAAAGAGAGCATGAATTTCTTTATTGTAAAAAATGCACTGATGTTAGAACTGGTTCACAAGTGGAGAAAAAAAAAAAACAGTTGATACTAATGCTTAAATTTGACTGAAATTTCTCCTCTCCTCTCCTCTCCTTCACTGGCTCTTAAGAAACCAGCGGTGCAAGGGTTAAGAAGCAATGGAGCTGATTTCTGATCTGTTCCACTTACACTGTCCCCATGCCTCTCCTTTGCCGTGGAGCTCTTTGGCTCTGACACCGGTACACTGGCTGAGATGATTGCATAAGCACTAACAAGCAGCCAATGACTGTCGGAGCAGAACTGCCTTATTAAATGTGCACTTGCGCAGCCACGTGTGACTTGGCCGTGTCTTGCTGTGTCTTCATGGCGGCGCAGGAAGACGGAGGACGTAGTTGTCTTAATAAATGGTGCGTCTGTGAATTCTGTTAATTGAAGTGTGCTAGTCCCCCCATACAGCAACAGCAGGGGTTCTCCATCTGAACTCCGCCAGCTCTGCCACTCAGCCTCCCACAGTCAGCTGGACGAATACAGCTGATCACACACACACAGTTCAGACAGAAGGCTTAAAGCATTGGCCTCTTGTTTTAGTCTCATTCAATAATGCATCTTGTTGTTGTTGTTTCTGTTGCACAGAATAGAGAATTTAAGGAGTTAGGAAGGAAGGAACACTTTTAAATATGAGTGTCATGCCCATGTGAAAATGTAAGTTTTTCATACCATGTTAAAAGGTGACGGATTCGCACTGTGTTTATAGCATAATCTGGTTCACTCCCACTCAGACCCTATGTACCCTGTAACCTCTCTCCTTCTCATTATTTAATGCCCTTTTCTGTGTGTAAATGGCCTTCTGATCAAACAGAATCAAAAATGGGACCTAGGTGGCAATGGAAACTGCAGAGACCTAATCAACCAGGTCATTAATGTGTCACATCAGTGAACCGCCGCCCCGCTGTTAATACCCTTAACTCTTCAAACAGCTCAAATACTACAATGCTAATTGAGTCACATCTTCTTCCTCCTCCTCCTCAATTAATTTCCCCAGCCTTCTGTCATTAGCTTCTCTCTTTGTATATTTAGCCCATTATCAGCATCTTTCATGGAGACACTTCCTCATTCAGGAAACAAATCAAACTGTGCTCTATTTTTAAAGGTTAGACAACTTTTAACGGCTATAAATGGCACTTAGGGGGAAAAAACTGTCAAACTAAATGAGGATGTCTGAAGGTAAAACGTTTGACTTTATGTATAAATAAAACATCATGTATCTGTGCCAATGTTATCTGCATTAATAAACTGCAAATATTACTTAACCTGTCGTTTTTACATATCATTGAAAAAAAAGGGGGCTGGGGCTGAATTTGGCTGTCGGGATGTTGGTGTGTTTTGTCCTATAAGTTTATGGTCAGTTATGATACTTTGTTAAGAGATAAAACACTTTCATAGCCAATCCTACAGATTCCTCCACTCACAACAAGTCTTTCCATTCACATTAATGCAACTCTTAATGAATCGATAACTGAAGGCACCTCTTCATTTTTCCACATCATTTTTCTCCCCAAATATCCCTCTACCATTTCCTCTGCTTGAGTCTGGCGAAAAGCAGCAGTTTTTCTCAATCTTTTACAAATGTGTTCTCAGCGATCTCTTGCATTGTTTATAGATGATTTTAAAAAAAAATGTTGTGTTGCGCGCCTCAGACATAACTGGTCTCTCTGTTATGACAGTGAAAAAGACAGGGAATCAGCATTTTGAAGTGGAACATCAAAACAGGTAGACATACACTTTGAGTAAAAAGTGGATGCATACAGACTAAATGAAAAGGAACAGTAGGGGGCTGTTTGAAAGAAATGTAATTTCAAAATGGGGAGAAAGGCAATGCGAATGCAAAATTGGATAAAATCTTGCAATTACCATGAAGTGCTAAAAAGCGTCAGGAGGAGACAGGATTAGAATGGATTTGATAGCAAATTTGCAGTCTGTCAAATCTTGACTCTATGGTTAAATGCCGTCTCTATAATGAAGAGGTGGAGCAAACGATGTAAATGTGTTTTAAATGCACGGTGTTAATGCAAGAGGAGACTTGCAGTATATATAGCTTTAACCTTCTCACTGCCAGACTAGGAAAACTAACCTCAAATTCAGTTGTGTACACCTGAGAGAAGGAACAACATACTTTATATAGTAACTAATTGTACGCTGTCAGGTTATGCCTCTTACCCCTCACACACTGTTGCCACAGCATCTGCTGCCTGGTAAGTAGGATAGTAAGTAGGATGGTCTCATTTGAAGAGAGAGCAGGTTCTGTGACAACATGAGAATTTGGTTACCATGGGACTGATAGAAGGACTTTTGAAGGATGAAAACATAATAGAAAAAAAGAGCAGAGATGTTGTGTTTAGCTCAAGAGTTATAGGGAAGATAGAGAATCATCTATGTAATATAGTATTACCGGCCACAAGAGAGGGACCAAGCCTTAACCTTAAAGACAAAAGACAGCACAGAGGCTTGAATTCAGCTCTTACAGCAGAGGGCCAAACAGAAGGCTTTTCATCATCTGTAGCGACAGTGCTGATTAGTTCTCGTTGGCACGAGAGACATGTCAGAGTGACTTTTTGTCCAAGCTACATCTAACATTGATAGCAATCCGTATATGTCTTTCATCACTATTGTCACAACTCCATGTATGAAAACACAAAGCGAAAGTGCAAAGGGATCCTGCTCTGTATCTTTAGTGATGGTGGTCATCAGTACATGTCAGAGTGACTGTTTCTGTATCCCAGAGTTACGCACGCGCACACACACACACACACACACACACAAAACCGCTCAGAACAGAGGGCTTTTCTTGACATCTGTGGCAATGGTGATGCTTATTTCTCATCGACACGTGAGCCATGTCAGAACGACCGTTTTTGTCAGAGATCCCCCACCCCCACACGCCCACACACCCACACCCACACACACACACACACACACACACACACACAAAAACTCCTATAGGTGTGCCCGGAGGCGTAGTCAGTACCCCAGAGGGTCTCAAAGCAATGTGCACATCCTAGTCACATGAGCCGGCTGAGTGCATTTCTGTTTGGACACGTGCAGAAGCTCTGATCAGTCACGAGATGCGGGGGGGGGGGGGGGGGTTAGGGGTTGAGAATGTAACCTAAACTGTAGATGTGTGTATGTGCACATTGATGTGTCAAAAGTTCATTCAGACAGCACTCTCTGTCGCTCCCGAACAACAGGCACAGGCTGAGCAGCTACGCCCAGCGGTCCTAAACACAGGACCATGCATGTACACACACACACACACACACACACACACACACTCACAGGGAGGATGTAACCCAATGAGAGTCAGCATTTGCTATTACAGTATATATCACTCACAGTACGTCTCATGCCAATTAGCCAGGAGTCATGGCACTTCAAAAGAAGGCAATGCCCTCAGTGAAATTAAAGGTCACGGGTAGTCACGGAAACAAGATTCCGTCCAGGCAGCACGTGCTCAGACAGGCTTTGTTTTCAGGAACAAGTGTTGTAGAATAGAATCACCCAATCAGCTGGAAGAAGTTTGTTTGTATTGGAGTTTCAGTGTGTACCTTAGCACAAGACTTACCTCGTGATTGTTCTCAATGCAACACACAAGAGATGAGAAAACGACCCTCCAGTACAGCAGGGTCTGCAATCAGTGGGTTAATCTGCCCCCGACATCATGAATCCATCTGGCTGTCGTCAAAAAAAAAAAAAAAAAAAAAAGAGCCCCAGTGAGGCCTCAGAGTGTGGCAAACAACAAAAATATTGAGTGAGACAAAAGTAGACAGGCAGATGGATGGAGGGAGAGAGAGAGAGAGCGAGAGAGAGAGAGAGAGAGCGCGAGAGAATATCACAGAATATGCACTAGCTAACATGCAATTAAGTGTATCTTCTAAGTGTACCCCCTCCCCCCATGCGATGGTTAATAAGAAGTACTTCATATTCAGTCCCACAGAACAGGTATGTATATCCAAAGCCAACCGTATTACACAACGGTAACCTACATACAATGCTACATACAGAGAGCACATAAGAAAACTTTTCTTTTTTTTGGCAAAAAAACATAAAACCGAAAGCATAAATAGAGTTTCTTCTAGTGAGCTAAATAAGTTTCACCTCTCAGTTTTTTTCAGATGTACATTTGTATTGACCCTTTTATGATGGGGAAGGGGGATAACAATTATAACTGGGACAACTACAGCAGGTATCCCAGTAGAGATGAGAATAGTACCATATGCACTCTTACAGGTGAATACTACGTCTACTCCATTAGAGCTGTTACTTTAGGTGTGACCCATTACATGTAAATGTGGCCGGTATAGAGGGAAGGAAAAGAGAACACACACAAAAGCATTAATACTTTAGCTAAGGCCTCAGAGCCGCTGACAGATATAGTTTCCTCTGCTAAAGAGCTAGATGGTTGTGCTAAATAGAAGAGGTAATGACAGGTTAGTCCTCCTTCCTTGTTTAGTTTGCTTTGCTTTAGAGATTGTTGGTCCATATGGTCCATATTCAAAAGGAATAAGAGAAACTTCAGCACAAATTTAGCATGTAATGTCGCTAGCAGGGAAACAGCTACTTAGGGTTGAAATTTTGGAGGTTTCATCTTAAAAAATCAATGTCTGTTTGCAAGGCCTCTTTATATGTTGATCCTCTCTGTGTCATAAATAAATGAACATACCCAAGGTCTCAAAATTGGCATGTCCTCAGCTGACTCCGAGTGGGTAGGTCAGTTTGCTCCACTGCATCGAGAAGAGGTGATTTAAGGTCAGTTTGGGACAGCCTCAGACACCTTGCTTTGTTTGCTTTCTGGTTTGCTCTCTCTCTCTCATTCTCTCACCTGGTACCTGAACTCATGTGTGAGCTAAAGCACAACTGGAAAAATAGTCCTGGAGAAATCTTTCAGGGAAACCATGGCAATATAACTCAGACATAAGCAACACAGACTTGTACCCCATTACATACAAACATATGAAGGCAATTGTGCAATTGCGGTATGTGGCACATCACTGATAGAAAAGGGGGAAAAAACCCACTTACATATGCATGTTCACACACCCACACAAACATCCCACTGTACTTGCTATGAGGGATACGAGTTGTTTGTCTGCTCTTCAGTGTCAGAGTTAGGTATGTTATTTGGCTGACTGAACCCAGCTGTGAACACCAGTCAGCTCTCCTCAGATGCCCTCACAGAAACACACGTATGTGTATACATACACACACACACAATGTACACACGCATACACACAATGTACACACGCATACACACAATATGTAGATATAGTACAGATTGCTGGACCTACATGAGTAATCATCCTCCACTGAACTGCTTCAGTGTCTGAAACTCTATGACACAGGGCAAGAGAGACACGACATCAGGCAAAACAGTTTTTCCATGAGAAATTCTATCATTTTATTGTTTTATTGATGGTGATGAACAACAGTTACTCAGGTGCTGCCCCAGAAACTCCCAAGAGTGTAGAATCAGTCAGAGATCTGCTCATGAAGACAGCCATAGTATACTAATGCTACGCACCATTTGCATAGTCTTCACAATCATAAAACCCTTCAGGGCACACTAAAGCCCTCTGAAAAAAACACACTCAAGGGAAATGCTATACTGGGTGGGATGAATGTGATTGCTCAGAATGCCTTTACTATTTATTTGCATTTTCCTGGCTGTGTAAGTGGTTGGGTAGACCTAATTCATGGTAAGCAAATGCACCATGAGAAGAATCTTTCAGCTTGGGAAGCAAGAAATTGGTCATGTATGTTTCTTCTGACTTGCAACACACATGTACTTATCCATTTACTGAGAGCAGGATGAGGTAGGGCTCATCTGACCAGTTGTTTTGTCTGTTTCTAAGCTGAACACCATCTATTTTCTCTGAATTACTTTATCTTGCAAATGTATATTTTCAGTCATAATAAGGGAATAAAGGATTTAGTAAGACGTAGCTCAGCAACCCAACCGGCCTCTGACAGTGAAGTTCTCAGTGGGCTTTGCTTGATGGAACTCCTTTTTTATGTCTGTAATATCTGCAAACAGCTGACTCAAAGTTCCTTGTGTGCCACGTCTTGTATAATGAACCAATACAAGGACTTAATGGTCAAGGAGGTATGTGATTTTGACCACAGTTCACCCTTGTGGTTGAAATATTTTTCACTCCAACTTCCATACCAACATCACCTTAGTCACTGTTCCTCAAGAAGCATGAGCAAGTTAAGTCGTTGTCATGACCTTCCAGCCGAAGATACCCCACAAAAATCAATCACTTCAAGAAGTGCACCTGTTTGGAAGCACCCGCGTCACCGGCTGAAGGAAGTTCTGATTGCATGTACCGCTTTCTCAGCTTTATGAGAAATAAACAGGACAAACAAAGGACTTCAAGAACTTACAGGTTCAGGTTTCACACTTCAAATATGCAACACATTGACAATTCAGTTCCACAGAACCAAAGAAGGGAAAAATAGGAATATTTATTAAGAACAGAACTAGACTAGACTAATCAAAAACAGGTGCAACAAATGATAGAATTAACATGGGGAACCAAAGGAACTAACACAAAAATGGCCAGCAGAGGGGGAGAAAGAAAACCAGGGTGTGACAACCTGCCTTTAGTGCAAATCTTCTCTTATACCTAATTTACTTAAGTATCTCGTACACTTTGTGAGTTACTCATATATTTAATACCACAGGTTTTATATCCTCACAGCAGTGACAATGACAAGTTGTTTCCCTGTGCGCATAATGATCAAATTCAATGGGGTTTAAAGATACTAAACATTAGTAGAATACATACAAACACTGCATTTTTGGTCACTCACACAATTGATATCAATCCTGGTGAAAAATACAGTTGCGTGTACTACAATTGACCTTTCGATTTGACCGTCAGTAAGTGTAGAAAATGCCATGTACTTTGCTGGTTTTATGGTGATTTTATCTCTAAATTATTTCATCTTTATAATCTCCGTTATTAGAGGTAGTCTGCTGGGAATTGTTGCCTTTTAAAAGCATACATGAATAACAATGATACAAATGTGAGTATAATTACATAAGTGTATTTTTTTCTCTCAGTCACTGAGATGAACACAAATTCAAGAGGAGTTACATAACATTTAATATCCACAACAGACACGATCAATGTCTGACGATTCCAAAGATTTGTCATGTAATCATGACTCCTCTGGCTCTCCTCAGAAAGTCTATAGCAACACTCCAACAGCCTGGTGATGCACAGCGAGGCCTCTTTCACAGTGAGCAAAAGATAGATTACAGGCTACATTTGCATCTCTCTGATACACCTTAATCTGATTAGAATATCCACTTCTATGAATTCTAGCCAAAGAACTCACAGTGTAGCAAGGAAGGCTGTCACTTTTGCCCCAATTCAAAAATGTTCTGAGAATATTTTATAACAGTGAGATAATGCCCAGAATCACAGGTTTAAATCAGCTATTGGTCAGTATCGAGTCTCAGTGGAAAAACACAGTGGTTTAACTGGTTTCTTGAATCATTTTTCACGTCCTGAATTAATATGACATAGCTGGAAATATCTTATAGTCCTCTATGATACAAATATAAAAATACAAGATTAAATCCTTAAAAACAACATTTTATTTACCAGAAGAAAACATAATTATTACAAAAAAAAATTGCTTTGCCTCCTTTTTTCTGGCACTGTGTCTTTATAATCTATCTGTCCCTCACAACAACAATATAAACTAAAAGCACAAAAAAGAATACCATTTCAGTGCTCTTGTAGACATGGTCCTCTATGCTGTTGTCCTAACCCCTAGAGTAGCCAGACACATCATTGCAGCAAAGAAAAGGGCTTTAATGTGATGATGGGAAATTCATATTGGCTGTTTGAGATGAAACGTTTTTTTTTTACGTGCTAAGTGGCATGTGGCGAGATGTACCACTCTAGTGTTATGTAACGCTAACTCCTGACTCCTGTCAGAGCCCGGGATAAGACGTAAAAGTCAGTGATGTGCTATTATTAGCACTCTCCAGACTGCAGGTTCAGACTGGCTGTGATGCAGGTTTTGATCACCATTTAACTGCTCCCAGCATTCCCATCACACACACCATGTGTGTTCCCGCTCAACCAACAGAGGAATCAGACACTCATAAAGACTGGATTGGGTAGCCTGGTCAATTATACTGTCAGTCGTTAATGACTGTGACAACCCATCGGAGAATGAGAATGAGGCTTGCTCGGATGCTATTTTGTTTGGATGGTGTCAAATAGTCACCAGAGGACACCGAGTTCATTGTCACAATCTGTCTGCTTTGAGTTCGCTAAAAAAAAAAACAGTGAGAAGAGGTATATAGTTGTTTTATGAAAAATGAGAGTGTGCTTTAAACATTGAGGTGATCCTTGACATTTGTAAATTTACAACTCTCTTTGTCACAAGTCCCCCCCTCCCCCCGCTCCCCTTTAGTCTGAGTGGATTAACCAGGAAGGTCAGGTGAGTTGATGGAGAACATTATACCGATAACCGTTTTACATGAGTAATAAGAGCATGATGATTATGCCAATGACCAACTGCTCCTGGGTCAGGGTTCTGTAAGGTGAGAAGAGAGTGAGAGACAGATAGAGAGACAGAGAGAGAGAAAGAGACAGAGAGAGAAAGAGAGAGAAAAGTGGAGTGCATGAGGTTCACAGTTGAGGACGTAAATATATCTTTACTGGTGTACGAGCAATCATTTGAACTCTCTGACATTCTGAGGGATCAAACCACAGGGATGTACTATCCAGACGGTCTGATTAGAAGTACCCATGGTGCAGTACTGGTGACAGCATGTGTGCGGCGAGTGTACATTGGCACTTCATTGCAGAACCTGGGTTTTTTTTTTTTTTTTTTTTTTTTAGACTGTGCTGTGTCTGGTCCTCAGGGAATGGTATAAGGGCTGTTAATGTGCTCGCTAAGGCAGGGATTATTATGTGTAATTAACCCTGAAGTGCAGGCAGTCTCACCGGTCGTCTCTGTTGACCTAAGAGTCATTTGCCAGGTACAATGCGTGAGGCACCTGTCACTAATGGCTGTTCCCACTCCTCCAGCCTTTCAGCCAGTTAGACAAGGTCGAAGCCCTGCAATTCAGTTGCCAACCCACCCAGGGGTTGCCAGACACAACAAACCCTACAGAGTCAAAGACCACCTGCATGCACATACACTATAGAGCAGGTATTGGGAGCTCATGGTTTACCAGCGATAAATGTCTGTTTTCAGGATTCTCAATGGTTCTCAAATATTTAAAAGCTTAGCAGTAACGCATGCAACGATTTATAAAATCAATTGTTTTTTAAAAAGTATGACTCACGTACATAAAATGCGATATATTAATGTACGATACAATGTAAAATATCTTCAGAAAATTGCGTCTGAACCATTTCCTTCCCAAATGAAACGCAACTTTTCCGTCAACACTGCTGTGCACAGGACTTTCCAGACAATCCCGTGCACGCATGGAGGAGTGAATGCAGGCGTACTCACGCGTCGATGGGGTCCCACTTTTACAATGACCCAATTATGACAGTGTGACTAAGTTATAACTGTAATGTTTTTAAACATTTTGAGTAAATGAAATAAATTGTGCCTTTTAGCTTACATGACCTACATTCCAAATTCAGAATATTCGTATTATAATGGAATTATACGATCATTAACAGAGTCGCATTATAAACAACATTCCATTTGTTACATGCGCGCGACAGTTAAATCACCGCAAAAATGTATGACAGTTAAAGATGAATGAACTCATTATACATTTAAGCGGGTTCTCCCATGTTTTAGACCTAGTACTAAGAAGGTAGGCTACTTATATTTATAGAGTTGTGCGAGGGTATCGTAATTTACGATGTTCAAAAGACGCACTAGTCATCTAATTATGGCATATAGTAGCCTCGGTGAAAGACTTTTAATATAGGGTTTTGTCGATTCGGATAATCTAGTTAGACATTGAGATTCAGTTCTTCCACCATCCCTTGTTGTGCCCGGTGTGCTATATGAGTGCTTGCAGCTTATCACGTGACCAGCTCTTTTGCTTTCTTCGGGTGTATCACTCAGTTTTATGACATGCAGGCAGCAGACGAAAGTAGCCTTCTTATCCGATCATCAAAGCACCACTACCACTGGACTAGTTTTACTGTTGTAACAGAATCATCAACACATCTCTCTCTCTCTCTCTCTCTCTCTCTCTCTCTCTATCTCTCTCTCTCTCCCCGTATATGCATGATCCCACTTAATCAAGCTCACTGATTTCATTGCCTGTCTGACAACCTTAACTGTGAGAACATTTTTAGTCCCTGTCACAGCCTTTGTCAATACCTCAGTCAAACACAAAATACATGGCTCCATAGATATACTGCTCTCATTCATTCTCTCTAGAGTTGGGTAGGTGGTGTTGCAGAAATATTTCTTTTACCGGTAATGTGATAATATTACGCTACTATTTAAATGTGTGTAATACATTAGCGATGCATTTCTGTATTGGTTTGTATTACAATATTCAAGTGACACCCACAAGACTGCTGCTCACATGAGGCCTGATGAAGCAGAGAGTTTTTTACAACTGACCTTTAAGATAGGATAAATACATTTTTACTTGGTCGCTGCGATATATTTGCTGGATTTAAAAATGTAAACTTATGGAATTATCAAAATTTTTATTGCAAGGAGGAAAACCTTATAATGATTATAAAGAGCAAAAAAAAAAAAAGATCAGCCACAAGAGTCAGCCAAATGTCAAACAGCTAATAACCCAAAGCACATAGCATAGGATTACAATGCCCCCTTCCACAAACTGTCATTTAAAAAATTCGTCCTTAGGTCTCGTTACCATTCAGGTTAGTCTGACCTGATGATTCAGAGTGGCCTTGCTGCTCTGGACATCACAAAACACTTCAACTTGCAGCTTAGCAACAAAAAGCCGTGCCACCATGACGTGGCCCAAATGCAAACATTTTTGAAAGAGATTGACATTGTGAATCAGCAGTGATGTTCAGCTTTGTAATGAGTCTGGAGCAGGGAAGAATGTCTCAAACGACCTAGAATGAGGATGACAAATGGGAAAAGTGGTATAGTGGAGGAGTAATATCCCAGGTGCATTAGTGTATTAACTGATGTCAAGGAGAAGGAGAAATCTAGACAGTAGAGGGTGGAGAGTATTCTGAGAGACAGCATCAAAGTAAAGAGTATAATGGTCGCTGTATGAAAATCTTTCAAATTTCAATCTTATATCTTTGTTTTTGTTTTTGTTTTTTTTCCTAATAAATTAAACAAAAAAAAAAGAGATATGAGATATTAGTGAAATCAAATGTTCTCTTAGTGACTTTCAATATCTCAGGGTAATATTTTGATCTCCGCAAATATTATTTAGATATTGAATATTATTATCCTTTCTTTGTTTTACATATTTATTTGCTTATTTTATTTTTAATTTTCGACATTAAAGCAAACTCACTCAAGGGCAAAAGTATTTTGAATAGCACTTTACTTTCATTTGACACAAGCTATTCTTTGCGTGTTTGCCAAATTTCCAGTACAGTCCTCTTGACGTCATGTTTTTCAGAGGTTCACACCTGTATTATTCAAAGGGCTCCCCCGTTAGCAGGAGAGCACTCAGTCTGCAGCTGTCACATTCATTTAATATTCTCCTGCACAAAGTCTTTTTTTTTTTTTTACATGACACAAAGCATTTTGTTTTATTGCAGCTTTAATATGTTTATCTATGACAGCAGATTTAATAGGTTCGTGTACTGCAAGCTAACCACTTTTTTTTTTTTTCCATTTTGAACTTTTCTGTGTTTCTCTTCTTGTCTCTGGCTTTGAGTCTTTCATGGTCAATATGTCGACCATTGTTCCCAAATGACCTGAATACGCAGACCAAATCATTTGACACAAACTGAAACGTACACCCACAAAAATGCAGCCTTCTATCTACAAAATGGGGTATAAAATGTATAAACTCAAAATGTATACTTTATGTATAAAATGCTCAAACTCACTGTGTGCTCCCAATAAACACATTTTTAATTTGCTTCAGAATTCAATTATAAAATAATATTTCATTCTCTGCTTAGTTTTAATATACCATCACTGAGTTGTAGAGTTTGAGTCCTTTTACTACATCTGGATAAGGAGGTGTTATGGGAGGGAAGGAGGAAGGGGTGTGGCAGGTAAAACAAGGATATATCTAGTACTAGCTGCTTGATGTTCATATCTGTTTAAGAGAGAAAAGATTTACTACAGATTGACTCCAGATAAACTAAGGCCATGTGACGATTTCCTGTTTTTGTGTGGCTTCCTGCCTCCACTCTTAATGCGGCTAATTTAACTGAAGGGAAAGAACACATGTGCCCATTTAATAATCAAAACAAAGCAAGACCACTCTGTAAGAATGAATACACACACACACACACACACACGCAGACTTTCCCCTTACACCCATATGCAGAGCACACTGCATCTTCATCGTCGTAGCGTGCATGTCAGGCAGAGGTCTCCATCACACTGTGACTCTGCATAAGCACAGTAGATTTGCTTAATTAGGACTCATGTATAGACCTCATTAGCAAAACGGTAAGGGTGTTCGCGTTTGCTGCACTGTGATATTAGCTTCACACAGAGTGGAGAAAGAGAAAGACAGACTGGACAGATATAAACAAACTGAGGTCTATGGGAGGAGCTTTGTGGTGTGTTTGGGTGTGTGTGTGTGTGTGTGTGTGGGCATAAACTTCTCATAGGGGTTATGAAACGACGTTGTACTTGTTGAGCTGCCCCTTAAAGTGATACATTTGTTGCCATGAAAAAATATAAACAATCTCTTGCGTGCTTCCCGCTACCAAAGTAAACAATGCAGCTTGTGGAATATACCTAATCTAATATGCTGGTCATGTGTGAGGGATGTGTCTGGTACTGTATTAGTGGAAACATGCTGCCGGGAAAAATACACTTTGTTCCAATAACATTAACGTAAACACATTTCAAATAGCATTGTTCTGAGGCTTTATTGTGTCATTGCGCCTTTGGGCTTCTTGTTTTCTCCCTCTCTATCATTCTCTGTTCAAGATAGTTGCGTAAGATTGTCAAACGTCAAACACATGCTGGTGTCGTGTGTTTATAAGATCTCAGTTGAAGCTTACTGATGGTGGACATGTGGTTGTTGAGCGAGGAAACTCAAGAGAATGGTTGAATTCACGTTCAGAGCCTCTCAGAAAAGGAGTAGCGCTAAAAAAATGATACAAAGTGGAAAATGTGACGCAGAACACCAGTTCACTGAATCTTAATGTTTGATAGTTTACTGTGCATCAGCCAGCTGTTGATTTTCTCTCCTTTTTTTGTAAATTGTCATTTACTGTTGCGGCCTGGGGCCCAGTAAATGTTGACATAGACCATATTGCTTTTTCCATACTTACTGTACATATTGTTTTGTTTTTATGGTTTCTTTGTTTCAGTCAGTTTGTTTTTGTTTTTGTTTTTGTTTTTGGTTTCTCTTTCTTTTTTTTTTTTCCATTGTTGAATGCACCAGAGTATGTCTCCTGAGGTTGCATCGGTGACATCAGTGATACATGAGGCCATGTCTCTTTTCTCCTAAATCAGCAATTCAGTAAGAACAGACACACAACACCATCGATCTAAGTAAACAGGCTGACCATTCACCTGCACTAGAGTCTTTCAGGATGGGCTTTATCCAGGAGGAACCTGTTGAACCCTAAGGGAGAGCGTGCCCATGTTATCCAAAGCACATGGAACCAAATGAATTTGGATGACAACAGCAAAGAAGATGAATAAAGGTGTCTGGAAACTGTTAAAAGCAAATAACCAAAAATAACCCAGAGGATGCTATTTTCTCCCCTTAAAACACACACACACACACACACACAGAGTTCTCTCAGATTCTCGGAAAAGTACCTTACACTGTCCCGGGATCTCAGCTTAGCCAGAGACCCCATACTCTGAAACCCCTTCTTATCCAAAGGCAAACTTTCTATCATTGCTGCATTTTTTGACTAATGAAAAATAACATACACTTTCACGCTACATCTGCTGTCAGCCAAATTATACACAATTTTATATGACTTTCAAGTTCCTAGCAATGATGAACAAGATATTTGAATGAGAACAAGATCATGAACAACATATTTGGTTTGAAATTTCCATCTCAAACTTTGTGTATAATTCATTAGTGTAACCAGAAAAGTCAAGTGAAATCAGTATCATTATGTCACGGCCATTACAAGTTTTACTCATTTGTTTCCGTTTTGTCGTATCATACAAGGTACTGTGAATTAGCCGCACTTCATCACAGTGAACTGTACGAAGTGCATTTTGCTATTTTCTGGAGGCCTGTCCCAAGCTGTCTGTTAGAAATGACGTATGGACTATGTTTTTATGAGTTCAAAACGCATATTATTTTCTCGTTATATCAGCATATCTCGATATGTGCTGATGGACATCAGGCGGTTAAAACACGCACCTGTAGCCAGACGCCAGATTTTGTTCCACTGAGAGCTAGTTATCTCTGACACCAGACACCCTGTTAGTGGAACCAGAGTACATACTACATACTCTCTCACACACCTGCACCTATCCCCTCACACGCTACAGTTTGCTCCTCACACGCGATGGCCGTGGCCCGTTAAATCACATACCTCAATATCTTTTTCCCCTCTCTCATCTCCACCATTTCAATTATCAGTCTCTCTATCGTTTCCTTTCATCCCTTTGTGGTAGTTGGCCATCAGGGTTAGTGACGACCATCTTTCTTCAGATTGAATGTCATACGCTTTATAGACTTCTACATTGGATACGAAACAGTCAATGTTTTTTTTTTTTTCTTTGCCAAGCAACACTGACACACTCGTCGCCTGTGAGTCCTCACCACGTCTCGCCCCGGCACACGCCTCCCTTTTCCCTTTTTACAAATTGAAAATCCAAGATTGTGCTCTTACACCTAACCTTTTTTTTTTTTTTTCCCTCATGTTCTTGTACCAATAGTCGCGGTTCTTCTCCAAGGCTGCAAACATGTGAATTACAGTGAGTCAAGATGAATATGGAATTATCTAAAAATATCTCAGCGCATCATCTTGACTGCCTCACCTGTGGTAATTAGCATGCGCCGGGGCTAATTAACATACCCAGATACACAGTTTAGAGGTGTCAGCCCCTCCATTCACCCCCAGCAGCACTGGCAGAATCTTTTACGTATGCGCGGAAATCGCTCTTCGTCAGTCCACAAGTAATTACGTATGTGCCGATGGTGTGAGATGATTTCTGATGTAAGAAGAACTTTATGGCAGCCCTTGCCCCCCCCACCCCCACCCCCCCCCATCACGAAGACCCCACCCTCATACCGACTTGCCCTTTTGCTTTCACGTCATTGTGTCCAGTATTGTCTTTTTTATTGTGGAAACATGGAGAGAAATAAAGACAAAATGGCCACGCAATCGGATCACCTTTAAGGTTAAGCTTCTGCCAAATATCCCAACAGTCAGAGTTTACAAGAAAGACCCTTAAGTAAGAGTTTCCCCGTGTGACCTACGTATAAAAACACAACAGAGGACAACAAAGATACATAATTACTGAAGACTGTTTTTGTTTATTTATTTCTTACTTCACTGAGCTTGGTTTCTCAGCACACAGCTGAGATTAGGGTTGGAGTTTCACAGAAGGACCAACAGTCTCTTAAATGTTTCAGTTCTTTTTTTTTTTCTTTCTTTTTTTTCCATTCTGTGTTGTTTGTGGTAATGACACTGACTGAGTAGGAAATGAACATAACGTGTCTGATTAACTTGAAGGTTATATTAGCACTGAGCTGAGTAAGCCACTGAGACTCTAACCAGAGGAGGCCTTGATGCTGCAGTCTCTCTCTGAAACTACACCAAAAAATTAACAAGGGCACATGTACTGTTTGTACATATTAGGTTACGACCATTTGTTGACATCTTGTTACTGTTAAATAGTTTAATGAGTGACCTGACAAGTTAGCTTCCACTAATTTGGATAAATTGTTTTTTGTTTTAATTTTTGTTTTTTTTGTTTCTTCAAGTCCAAGAATCACAGCCTTGAATGCAGTTTGATTAGTAAGATTTGCATTTCTTTTACAAGTAATAATGTAATGTTTACACCTGCACGTTGCACCATCTGAAGTTCTCATTAAATTACTTCCATGGAAAATGTAAGGGAGTAGCCTATGAGAAACTGTGGCTCCCTGATATGATCAGTGAAGCGGTAAATCTTGACAAACCACCATTCAGAGAAAGCTCAGCTGGCCTTTTTGGAAACCCCTGACAAACATCTCTTATCTGACAAGCCATAACAAAATCATAACAAAAAAACACTTATTGTTTTAGTTGACTAAACAGGAAGAGAATTCTGTTGTTTCTCAACGAAAATGTGTTGTGAAGACCACCTTGGTGTTTCATGTTGTTAGTCGCTGTGTATACTTTTCCATGATTTACACATACACCAGCATGATTTATAACATCAGATAAATTTATTTTAACTGTCTATCGTTTAGTACCGTCAAATGCTTACTGTATTTTCTAACAATTGATGTGTTTTATCAGGTGAAGTTGCCACCTCATCTGAGCTCCTCAGTTATGTAAACCTAATAGTGTATGTTAAATGAGTGTGTGTCACCGTACCTGGCAATTTGTTTTACGCTCTGCACACACACACACACACACACACACACACACACACACACACACACACAGCTGCTTAAAGCAAACAGAACCTTCCCATTCCTGTTCACTCCAGCTCTGAAGTATTGGCTCAGATAGGCTTCACTGGAGAACTGGTTTCCTGGGAAAATGTGCCTGTTGTAAGGGCCATATGTGCTGATTGGCCTGCCATCACAATCAAAACACAACAGAGTACTCTCCACTCCTGAAGTGTTAAAGTTCTGATTCAAAAACCTAGGGCTTTCTCATTCATAGTAACAGAGCGCCCCCTGCCTGTTGTGAGGTGTGGCTGCGACCTGCCGCCTACAATCTCTACCTCACACAACAGTTCATCACATACTACAAAAGACTCAAACAATCTGCAAAGTATCCAAAAAAGTACTTTTTGCTCTATTAGTCCTAATGTGGAGATAGTTATTTGCAACTGGTAGTGGTCTTTTTTTTTTCTTTTTTCTTTTTCGCTCTCTCTCTTTTAATACTATCACCAACTTAATTTTGCAGAGTCACTTTTGAATAAGTTTCACCTTTTTATACCACAGTTTTATACAAAGAAAAGCAGACCATGCTGTCCAGGTTTTGCCTCGCAAAAGGTTAACCTGACCCCTGGTTGTGGAAGAGCTTACAGTGTAACTCTGATCTTGACAAGGATTTTATAAATAGTTTATGAGGAGCTTGGTTTAGAAATACACGCTCAAGGGCAGTTCCTGGGTATCAAGGACAAAATACATCACAGCTTTGGGCCATGTAGAACTCAATAATGTAATAACTTCCCGATAATGTAACAACGCCCAATAATGTAATAAAAAATCTCCACCTAACTCCATCAAAGATTTAATAAACCTGATAATGTAATAGCCTCCCAATAATGTAATAAAACGGCTTAACCGTAGAGCCCAATAATGTAATCATTTCCCGATAACTCCCAATAATGTAATAAAACTCTCCACTTATGTCCATCAAAAATTTAATAAAAACCCGATACTGTAATAATTTCCCAACATTGACCTGTTTTTGTTTGTTTGTTTGTTTGTTTTTGGCATAGTTTACACTCTAAAGAAAACATCCTGTCATGTGATCACCCTGGGCCCCTCAATGTGGGAAAAAGAATTGCTGAGCTGTTATTTTCTAAACAATTTGCCAAAATCTCTGAATGCATGTTTTAATACACAGACTCATTAATATATAGTCTACAAGGCGGAATAATCCGTCAACAAATAAACAGAAACAAACTGAAACTGAAGGCAGCGGTGTAACTGATGAGTTTCTGGCACTGGTATATGGTAGTGGACATAATACTCTACACAGAATAAGGATGTATAGTAAGACATGTACTATCATAGGGAGATACAGGAGTAGATTTAAAAGGCTGATTTATCTGGCTCTTCAGCTCTCTTTTCATCTATAATAGACCAGTGACAGTACAGCACTGTGTCATATTCACAAACAAAAAATGAAAAACCATTATATTATTACACATGATTAGTACCGTTATATTATTACCCATGATTATAGCATTGCCAATTTGAAAATAATGACTAACTTACAAAAACAGTGCATTCCCAAAGCGTTAACACATAATTGGTGGCATGTTACTACAACAATGGCCAAGCTATTGCAATATTGGGAAATTATTACATCGCTGGGTTCTACAAAAACAAGGTTAACTCAGTAATGTAATAACCTCCCATTAATGTAATAATCTAGTACATTATTGGTACAGAGATTGTTACATTATTGGTTAAGATGTTTTGTTACATTATTGGGAAGATATCACATTATTGGGAGTTATTACATTATCGGGAAATTATTACATTATTGGCCATAGCACATTTTGGCTGAAAACAAGTTATATCTCTGTTTTAGGTCACATTTTCTCTCTCAACCCATACTCTATGCCCTTGACATTTTTAGCTGTGTCTCTGCTCTCAACAGTTTTATTCTGTTTATATATATCCAACATATTCATCAAATTTCAATTTCATCATAATTGACTCACTGTTATTTTTTTTTTTTTTGGCCTTGTGACTAAATGGTTTGCTGAGTGGTACATTAGTGCTGGGGTACACAGTGCCTAACGTTTTTACACACAACCCTTTGGTTAGTAAGATAGTTCAGTGTTCACTAACCCATCAGTGCCTTGCTGTTCTTTTGATGAACGTTTTTGGAACATAAAATTACCTCATCTGACCAATAGCCAAAAGGCCATAGTTGCAAGCATCTTTGATCCAGCCCGGTTCACTGGGAGGGGTGCTCTTTGGCCGCAAAGAATGCCTAAGAGTACTTAATTTAGCCATCTCTCCGTGGATGATTTACCTCCCTACATGATTTAGGCTTAACTGCGGTCTGACACAGCTTAATCAGCAAATCTAGTTTAGGAATATGTGGAGGAAGTACTTGAGAATTAGTCTGGAACTGAATTTAGTCTAACAGCGGATCACCAGGAGAACAACAGACTTGAACCATTCTGTAGTTCTGCCCTCAGACCTATTTTGTTTTATCTGGTCCCTGTTTGGTTTGCTTTAATTTGTTTGAAAGGTCCAGCGGTCATTCAAAACCTTTCGGGAGTACTTTCTCTGTTTTATGACCTGATTAAATGGGCCCACAGCATCGAGGGAGAAGGACCCAGTTTATGCCAGTAAAGCAGCTTCAGTTTCCAGGCAGCTCTAGATAGGCTCCGCTCTGACACGGACACAGGAATAGCATCCTCTCCAGTGACACTCAGACGTAACTGGATGTAAACTGCGCATTCAGGAGAGCCGGACAGTAGGCGGTGCTTGGTATCCTGCTGTGACGAACGCATTCAGGTCTATGCAACCCTCGTAGACCTCAACAGCCAAGACATGACATACACATGACTGGAAAACACTGAGATTCGCTTCAGGGAAATGCTGAGCTGGACTGAGGCACAGAGGTGTGGGTGGAGGGACGGGAGGGAAGAGACGAGAAACGCAATGTCAATAGGAGGATTACTGAAAAAAAAAACACAAATATGGGACCATTAAGCGTTATTAGCGGGGCTCTTATCTAAGTTTGCCCAAAGATTAGTTTGCCCACAGCCTGCGCCTCTTTCCACCTGTTTGTCTGGAGCCGACCTGTGAACTTACCGTCAGTTTGCAAGTCTTCAGGATGAGGCTTTTAACTGGAACAGCCAGCAAGTGTGCTGTTTAATTTGACGTCATTTACTTTTCATATTTAGAGCTTTGGTGAATGAACCCATTAATTTTTAAAAAAAAAAAAAAAAGGTTGGAGATGTTTGTAAATGCTTTGATGGATGAAAGTAAATAATGAACTGTTCGATGAAGCAGATGACCTACAAACCTATATATGTATATATATATATTTTTTTTTTTTTTAGTTTGTTTGAGTATGATGCCCCACACAGATAAAATATTGGGGAGAAGGCATCATGCGTTTTTGTTTGAAACGGTCGTTCTCCGGCTCCCAGCGTGACTCGTGGTGTTATCCAACAGTCTGTTTTTTTATGTTCATCTTATGCTCTGGTTTCAGATTCAATTAAGGTTGTTAAAGGCATGTTTGTTTCTCTTCTCACTTATCTATCACTGTAATGTGGTTATTCCTGGAGCTTTTATCCAGTAATCTTTCAGTTTTAGTCTTATATTGAGAAAAATGGGGCACGGGTGGCTAATGTGTGGAGTGAGTTTAAATGTGCCTGTGTGCAGGAGAGTATAGGACATTCATTAGTGGGCTGTTTAAGGGCTTATGCTTTAAAACACACTCAGACAGAGATGTGCACACAGGCTTTTATAACAGAGGGAGAGAGAGAGAGAGAGAGAGAGAGAGAAAGAAAGAAAGAAAGAAAGAAAGAAAGAAAGAAAGAAAGAAAGAAAGAAAAAGACTCATACATCATGAACGTCAGGTAAGAAGAGTAGGTGGTTTGTTATGTTTTTAACAGGGGGGATGGCCCAGTGGTCACTGACGCTGCTCTGTAGAACATCTAGGGAGATGGCAGGTTAACAAGGAGGGTACATTTTGGTCATTTTGCTAACAAGGGGGATGGCATTTCTGTAGTTCCTTTTATCAACACAAGATGTCGCAAAAGATCCAAAAATCTCCAAAACTTCTAAATTGCTGTCCTATGTGATAAAATGGCCACACCAGAGGGTATATCTCCACAAGTGAATCTTTTCTCATTCACCTACACACTCTTTAATGGATTGTCAATTCAGGTTTATTCCAGCAACACCATTACACAGTTATTGCCCATGTCATTTTCATTTTATGGCCTATTGACAGCAGAGCATATCGGTAATGTATAACACTGAATTTAGATATTCACTTATGGTAGCGTACAGTTCATTAACGCAAATAGTGGATTAAGCAAAAGACATTATCTGTTGTTGGTTCCCATGGTTACCAAATACAGCAGGTGGAACAGATAACCATAGTGTCATCATTTCTGCAAATGTTATGTTTTTTCCCCCTTCATATATATTTCCACCTGTGGGGCATCTGTCACTTTGGGCTTCATCTGGCTTGACAAACGGAATTCCCACTTTCGGTTGGGAGATAATTATTCCATCTGTTTCACTCTTTTTTTTTTTTTTTTTTGTTGCTTCCCAAGCGGAAGTAGGGAGACATGTGCGGGGCGTGTGTAATCAGCGCGCTCGTGGGATGGTTTGGAAGCTATTATCTGAGGCCGTGCTGCTCTTCTATTTTACCTTAGGGAAGAGAAAAAGAGAGAGAGGGAGAAACAGAGAAAGAGAGAGAGAGAGAGAGAGAGAGAGAGAGAGAGAGTGAGAGAGAGAGAGAGGGAGAGCGATGGGGTGATGGAAATACGGGGTGGGGGTAGAAGAAAGAGCTACAGCTGTTGTTGTGGAGTGAGAGCCTTAGCGACTGAACAGGTGCAGAGTGCAGGAAAGCAAAAGTGAGGATGGTACCGAGCAGTTGCCCCATGTCGTGCATGGCAATGTGTTTTTTGTTTTTTTTTTTCTTTCTTTTTTTTTGTTTTTTTTACCGCTGGGTGCTGGGGGAGAGCGTAACACGGACCAAAACAAGTTACCATGGCAGTCAGACGGCATGACTGGTCCTAGACGCTGTTTACATAGATGTCAAAATGTCTCTTTTTTGGTTTATTTACTAGAAGATCTAGAGGATCAGTGTAGTCTCGACCTGAAAGATCATCTTAATGAACAATATAAAGCAAAAGCATTTGATTCTTAATTTATAGACAAGAGATTATGGTCAAAGTACTGGCATTAAATATTATACCTATAATCTATACAGAACAAAAACTACTTGTGTAATATAACTGTAAATGTAGATAGATAAATAACACATCCCAAATAACTTTCAAACTGTAAATTAAACCCTCAATATTTTGAAAGAACAGAATTCTTGCATCTCTGTCTTTGAAAATACTGAATTAATTCAAGTAATTATTCAGTTTAAACAGGGATATTTCATTAATTGCTGAAAGGGGCTTCATTTACAGGGTCCAGTGTGTTCAGTGTAACACATATTTGTTTTTGCCGCCATCAAAAGCATCTAACCCCTCTAGAGTGTATTTGTTTGTTTCACTGAATGTGGTAAAAACATGTCAGCATGAATAATGTACTGAGAGCCTGAAAAAATCAACAAAACCACAAGTGAGAAATCAAAAGCTCATTTTCTGATTAATTGCTGAAAAACAATCATTCTTGTTTATTAACAGTAGCTGCATGAAAAAAAATCAAGTATGAGGGTTTACTTTTTCATTGTCATTGCTTTTTTTATTCTACTTTTCTTTTAATCCAGCCAACAAAGATGAGGAAAAGGATCATGAAATCTACACACAATATACATTTTCTTTAGTAACTGTGGATGCAAAAGCCAAAAGGGCTAATGAGAATGAATGTTCTGTTTGTTTGTGTGTGTGTGTGTGTGTGTGTGTGTGTGTGTGTGTGTGTGTGTGTGTGTGTGTGTGTGTGTGTGCGCGTGTGTGTGTGTATGTGCGCGCGCGCACGTTTGTGTTTGTGAGTGTGTGTGCGTGTGTGTGTGTGCCTGTGCATGTGTATGTCTGTGTGTGTGTGCGTGCGTGTGTGTGTGTGTGTGCCTGTGCGTGTGTGTGTCTGTGTGTGTGTGCGTGTGTGTGTGTGTGTGTGCCTGTGCGTGTGTGTGTGTGTGTGTGTGTCTGTCTGTGTGGTTATGCATGATTATGACTTTGGGCTCCAACAAATTCTGTAGTAAACAGAACACCAAAGAAAATGGAAGCCAGAAAACTCTTCTCAAATGAAGAAATGATCTGATTTTAATGTTTTCTCAAAATGCCTTTGCTGATCATCGATGTCAGTAAAGTGAATGTTTTTAAACACATGATTTTCTTAGGTCACTAACATTTTCCTATTTAACTATTGGGAGAACACAGGGAGGAAGTAGGCATCACAATCCAGAGAGGGCAGGAATTATGGGGGATTAAAAGCTTTTCTGGAACGGTTTCAAGATGTGCTGACAGAAGAAGACAAAACATGAGGACCACAGTTGAGTGATCTCCGCATGTGCTTCTCCCTCTCTCCTCATTCCTACAGGATATTTCCCCCATGCTAATGAAACACTACGGTTCTCCAACGGCAAAAGAAAACTGAGGAATTAGAGTGGAGGACCAGACAGCGTGGAGAAGGGATCAGATCGTTCAAGAAGGAGGGGGAAGAAGAATAACCGGAATAACCGGAAAGACCAGTACCACGCGGTGGAAAATATGGAAACTGGAAGTGCGGACCAGGTACTGAGGGTGTCAGATTTGGAAGTCATTTATCAGACTGCTCTTGGTAAACTGACAAAATCCAAAATCAACACCAAAAGAAATTACAGTTAAGCTGACGGTGAATTTGATATTTTCATAAACATTTGAGTACATTTTTCTTTTTTTTCCCTTTCTTTCTTTCTTTCTTTCTTTCTTTCTTTCTTTCTGTCTCTCTTTCTGTCTCTCTTTTTTTCAATTAAAGCATTATGAATTAATTAAGTCATAATTTGCTCACAGTTGCCATGTTGTAAAACAGAACACCTTCTCAACATAGCCAACAGCTTTCATTGTTCTGAAACCTTTTTTGTTTTTCAAATTAAGTCCAAATAAAAACAAAGCACTCCCCGGTATACTATGCTGAAGAGAAATGTGATCCAGATCGCACCATGTCCTACTTTGGGGATCAGCAAAGAGTCGGTGGTCATGGATTCTGCCTCTAGCTCAACACAAAATTTGTTTCTTTTGGAAGGAAATGGTTTGGACTGCAGAGAACCTGCTTTAAAGCCCTGGTGAGACAATACCAATGACTCCATCTCTCATTGACCTGTCATCATGTAAATGTTATTGTTAAAATGCAAGTACTTCCACACACTCTCGTTCCGTTTGAAGATAAACATCTGTGAGGGTTTTTTTCTTCTTCTTTTCTTTTCTCTGAGTTCTTACTGCGTTTTAAAAGTTGACCATTAGATTAATCATGAAATACGATATAAACACTGTGGGAGGGAAATAATGTCACGTTATCTATACATGCCTGAAACAGAAATGGTTTGTATTATGGGTGGCTAGATGCTAGCTTGCTGTGTGATGTAGCAAGAGTCTGAAATCTCAGATCATTCACTGTGTAAAGCTATCAGTATTCCAGCTACCTTTCTTAAAGTTCATTAGAACTACCAGAACCATGGGTGAATTATACTAACCTTCTGACTAATTAGCCTAGGAAATCATTAGAAACCTTGTAGGAAATGGTAATTCTTCATCTGTTGACTACTCCATGACTTAACACACAGTCACTACATTTTAAGTGCATCATAACAAAATTTCAACTTCAGCTAAACATTTCACACATTACCTGAACACAGTAAGAGATCACAAAGGATTCATATCTTTTCTCTTTTTTTTTTCAGAAATTTGTGAAAAATTGGAGATGTTTTCTAAGTCTATGAAGGGATGGATATTTGTATCAATTCCTTAAGGACATGAGATGGTATGTCATAAGAAGAGACTTGTGTGACATATTAATTTTTCAGATTACTTATTTTCAGGCTGCAGCAAACAACAACAAAAAATCAGTTAACTCAATTAACTCACCTAGCTAAAAATACATCACATTTATATGTCATTCATTACTCATTTATTTCTACTGTTGTCATGGAATAACTGTTAGATGCATGCCTACTGTTCCGCAACTACTACGCCACACACACACACACACACACACACACACACACACGCACACACCTATGATGCAATAAAACCACAGTTTAGGCATAGGTCGAAAACAGGGGAGAAAAATAAAAAGTATCATTTCATTCTCTCATAAAGAGGTTGTCCAATGGTATCATAGTGATATCCTTCATTATTTTTGGATTAGTAACCTCTAATAACCTGTAGGTCCTTGCTTCCTCTCCCCTGAGCACCCATTTCCCCTCCTTCCAGAGCAGAGAGGAGGTCTTCTCAGGGATATCGCACGGCAGCGGAGTGAATGGGTTGTTTTATTAAAAAACCACCCACCCCAAGAGTGGATCGCTTTACATATTGAATCATATAATCCCTGTCGACCCGCCTGCCACTCACTTTGCCAGCAGTCGAAATGTTACCTGTCCAGTCTAGTGAGCATGTGGTGTGTGTGTGTGTGTGTGTGTGTGTGTGTGTGTGTGTGTGTGTGTGTGTGTGTGTGCGTGTGTAGATGCTGACATTGGCACTCAAATTCATATAAGGAGACAGAGATGAAGATTGCCGTCTAAATGGACTGAAAAGAGATCCAAATTAAATCAGGCCGTCAAGCATACAGTCCACGGCTCCCCGAATGCTTCAGTAAATCTTTCTATTTGGAAAAAGCGAACATATGAGATTTTTCTTTCACTGAACCTTCATCGGCCAAGAGTTCTTCATATGAAAGAAAAGCAAGGCGAAGGCATGTCTGAAGGCTCTCGTCCAAACCCTTTGCCTGCCCCCGCCCCCTCCGTCTTTCATCACCCACTTTCATTTTACTCTGAGTCTCGAGCTTCCTCTCTGCTCATCTTTCTCTTTGGAGTTTTCAGGACAGAGATCGCCTCTTTAAGTTTCCCATTTCTTCCTTCCTTTCTCTTGACTCACCCATCTCCCAGTATACTTGCTTGCTCTCTCTCTCTCTCTCTCTCTCTCTCTCTTCCTCTCTCTCCTGATCTTTCTCTCATAAATCCTTTAAAATGGTTGGGCAGTACCAGGGGCTGCCTGACACACAGTCCTCTGAGACTGGAAGGCCAGTTCAAACTCATTAGCACATCTAATGAATGGCAAATCATTATGAAGCAGAAAGAGGTGACGGTCGTGTTTGGTGCAGTCTCATTTTGTCATTCAGTCTAAGCAGGGCTTTCAATTAAGCTGACATCATGGCAAATGACATCACCACAGCTCACTGTGTGTTTAGAAAAAAAAAATGTAACTGGTTGAAATTTGATTGGTGGAACCATGTCACATGGTGTGAACATTTGGCTTAACTTATAAACAGACAACAGTGAGACAAATTTGAACTTTCTAACTGAACTTTTAACCTTTTTTGGTCATCAAAATAACTGATGTGGTGTTTTGCTCATTTTTACATATCTGAAGTGTTCTTTGTAATGTAATGTAATCTTCACAAACAAAAATGACGTAAGACAACAGATAAAGAGAAACAGTGCTTGTTGGCTAATGTTGGCTAACCCTAACTCTAACCCCAACCCTAACGCTATCCATTATTACTACACACAGTGCAGAGATAAATAAAAAATAAGAATAGAAATAAACTGAATAAAGCTTGATATACACTCTCCTATGTGAAAAGCTCACATGCTGCATCCATCTTAACATTCATTTGCATTTATGTTCTAATATGAGAGGCACATTACGGTAAGTGAGTCACAGAGAGATGAGCTGACAGATAATGAGGGGGGGGGGTGTCATCATTTATGCAAAGCAAATGGCTTTCAGGTGGTTTCATCAGCAAGTCAGAGAGAGCCACCCTGTACCGACAAGGAAAGAGCCCCACAGACAATGTCTCTCACAACTTTGTGCTGTCTTTAGTGATGAGGGGAGGGAGAGAGCAGAGGAATTTAACCATATAAATCCTTGCCTTCAATTACAGGGAACTCAGACAGACCGGCAGGCAGACAGGCAGACAGGCAGATAGACATACAGACAGATAGACCGACAGACTGAGAGACACAGAGCGGGGGATGAGAGACAGGCAGGAAACCACAGACTCCATATGCTGTGCTCTCATCATTGTCATGACAGGCTGGCTGAGATCAGAGTTGTCATTCCCGAAGCCCTCAATAAACATTTACCTCCATGACTTCCACCACCCTCTTACCATAATGATGTCACTTACCCTAAATTATGAAGTTTCTAAAAGCCCATTCCAAAAATACAGTACTCTAAACTCTAAATAGTCACAAAACAAACTCTTCCATACTGTAGGTTCACCTTACATCTAAAACCATGCTTACAACCACTGCTAAACTTATTCTACTGTCTCTGCTTTCGAAGCATGAATCTAGCTGCCCCCCCCCCCTTCGCCCACCAGCTGCTCAGAGGCATGTCTGTTTAGCACATGTCATTCTGTTCAACACATTTTTTATTATTCTGCATCTGCATTTCTATGACTTTGGTGCGATGTGCAGAGGGTTAAATCAATGCTACATCGGTGCTCGCAAACTCAAAGCAGTCGATGTCGTCGCCAGATGAGAAAACGGGAACGAGGGCTTTTTCTCTGAAGAACGGCGCCAGAGCGATGGACCGCGGGTGACCCTCGAAACCACTCTGGGTTTCCGCGGTTACCATCTCTCAGCCTTAATGAACCTCAGCGGACCACTAAAAGGCGAAATCTTCCTCTCGCCTTTCTGTCATGACTCTTCTTCCTTAGTTCCAGCCACCCAGCTGAGGAGTTCTGCGGGCCCAGACAGCATACGGGGGGTGGGGGATGGAGGAGGGGGACTGGGAGGTTTCCCCGCAGGGGGGAGAAGAGTGCACAGCAGGGTCATGAGTGGGCTGCTCTCTCCTTCTCTCGATCCCGTGGGTTCATTCAGGATGGAATGAGGAGGGCCTGTCTCTTAAACTGGGTTTGAGCTGTTTCCGGGCAATTCATCCATTCTGTAATTTTCAGCTGTCAGTGTTCCCATATGGCATTCTGGCATTATCTGACAATGGCAAGTTCTGGGGTAAATTAAGCGAAACACCATGCCCCCACATCCGAGAGCATTATGACATTACTTGTTTTTTTCTTACTTTCTATGGACATTTATAAACATTTGAACATTTAGTTTTGTTCAGTTACTTCTTTGGTTTATTACAACTAAAACAGTAACTAAAACTAACTTAAATGATTCACACAGCTATATGAAATGATGGAAAGTATCTGCTTATAATCAGTGTACAATATACCCTCAGATCATTTCACACAAGAACCATAACTCTCTCTGCTTTCTTTCTGTGTCCTCTCTCTGGACATTTACCCATAAGTTTGGCTTCTTCTTTCCTGGGACAGAGCATTAGCACCTGCTCCAACTGTGCAGGCTGTCACAGTGTTTTTGAGCCCCTAATCTGTTTGACATTCACAAGCACCTAATCTCATTAACATGAGCCCAAACTGGTACTTCCTGAGGACCAAGGTGAAGGTGTATTTCACCACAGTCGGGTGACTAAGATGAGGGTTGGCATCAAGTTTTGCCAGTGCGTCCACCACCTGTAGAGTGCAGGATGGAGGTGGAGACTCCAGAGAGACTCTAACGTAGCTGTCTCTTTTCACCTCCTCTCCAGCCATCCCCCTGTTGAACCCTCTTCCTTTGTCGATTCACCGACAATAGATTCACTTACGTAATGAAGCACGTCGATATCAAAGACTGAGCCTAGAAAGATTGGAAGCCTTCCAGGCTCCCCTTAACAGGCCCAAACCACAAGGGAGAACAAACTATTTCTCTCTCTTTCTCCTGTTCATTGTCATGGAGCGAAAAGATATCGAGTGTGGGGGTAGGAGCATATGTTGTTGATCAAATAAATATCACTGACTCATTTTATTTAGGCAGCTATCTGAATCTGAAGGAGGTCTTAAATCCTGTGCCGCTCACCGTGCGATGAATTTGTGACACTTCGCAAATCACTCACGAGTCACTTTTTGGGAACAGTTTTCTCATATTAAGGCACCAAAAGAGAATAATGTACAAGTGGATGTCTGGGAATTTGTGAGGATAGAACAAATGGTTTTGATATTAAGTCTTATTTTGCCACACACAACATGTTGCTCGGGGTGATGGGCTTCGGTGTTCCAACAGGGCTTACACAGCACAGTGCCAGCACAATAATGCCGTTAAAACTCCAGTCATGCTGTCCCTGAATTTCACTGCCAAACAACCACTCAAACGCTAAAGAGAAAAAAAAAAAAAAAGGAAGAAAACAAGTTGGGTTTTTTTTCTGACCCGTTCTCTCGCCCTCTACTTCTCCCTCTGAAATTTTCTCTCACTTCCTCACTCTCTTTTCTCCCCTTTCTCTGCTCTCTCTATTTCACTCTCTCCACCTCCATCCTGCAAGAGTCTGAAAACTTCGCAAATGGTTCCTCCCACGCTCGACATTCCAGGGGCGAACAGAATCCCACACATTGGTGGCGATCTGGTGAGGCAGAGAACAATATGTGAATGTGGATTACCTGTGACATGCTCAGAAATGCTCCCAATGTTTATCGCAGACAGTGAAATCTTCTGTAAAACGCACAAAAAAAAAAAAAAAAAATCAAAAAATCTCACTGCACCCCTGTTTCTGTACCCGCTCCTTTTTGCCAACGACTTCCTTTCGGACGTTTTCCGCTGAGATATTTGTGAATGTCTTATCACCGCATCATTGTATTTCAAAATAATTGCGTACAAATGAATATGAATTGAATTGAATTGGACTAAATTGAATCAGGTCTCCCAGCACAATGGTGAAAACAATTTTTACCTCCTAGAGGTCGCTTCACAAAGAGTGCCATTCTCCTCTGGATTTCACTAAGGTACAATCATTGCACACAGCTTATTCTGTGCCTCCCCTCTCTAACCAGCATTTAATGCGATTATCTAAACAATTTAATCAATTCAATCAATTTAGCTCTAATAACGTGGTGATATTTCAAAACATCAGCAGGGTGAAAGTCGTGTGTGAGAAAACGATCTGCAGTTGCTTAAAAATGATGCTGCAAATAAAGCAAGGCATTAAATATTGACTCACTGTTACAGTGTAAATGGAGACAGAAAACAAGAAGTCAAAAATTCGCCCCCAAAAAAGTTTCAGCATAAAATGGGAATTAATACCTGCTGAGACTGCTTTTTGAATATATGTGTAAAAAAAAAAAAACTATTGTAGTTGATTATTAATGCATTAAAAGCAGCTTGATCTATCATTGACCTGCTTACTGAATTTACACAAGTTCAAAAACCCTATCGACTTTATCAAGAGCAAAAGTATTCATATGTGATACCGAAAATATGTTGATGGCGGAGTGAAGAAGATGAGTAAACTATTCCTCTTTTCTATACTGGTACCATCGTGATGGTTAGTAAACATATAAGGAGCATACAGACGGAACCCAAAATAAAAGTCAGAAGAGAAGCCACTTCAAATTTACATTGGCTCACACTTTTCTCCTATCCAATCACATGGCTGATTTGCTTTGCATAAGCACTGCGTCCACTTAAGCCAGACGATGTATGCTGGGCCAAACACAGACAGACCATTTAGGATCCAGGCCCAATATAGTGCCATGTTTTGGAACAGGGCACACTGGCACCTTCAGTATTCCATCTCCATCCAGGCTTGTGTGGAAGCAGAGGAAATCAATGTTGGTTCTGTCTGGCCTGCTGTTTTCTTTGGCCACTGTGTGCCAACAGCTCAGGACAAAAAGGGGCAGTAAAACCCAGTATTATATTTAAACAGGACCAAAACGAGAGGGCCTTGAAAAACAGGAGGTCATTAAACTATGAAAGGAATGACGATAGTATGTTAAACCTGCTTATGCTGGGGGATATGGTGGCTTAAGGAAACCTATTTGGTGTCATTATACCATTGGGAGTTGGCTGAGTCTTTAAATTGATGCCTCCTCACTCTAATTCTAATAGCTTAGTATAGAACTGTGAACTAAGCAGCTATATAAACCTGAAGAAATAAGTTTGATTGTTGGTGGGGATACAATTATCAAACTTGTTTATTTAATCATTTCAGGAGGGTTACAGTAAAGGATAAGCTATAGCAGCGTGTAAAGCAAGAAGTATGTACAATACACCTAAATGCTGTGTTGACTGCACCACTAAGGATGTAATGTAATAAGTGGAATCTGAGAGCGTTGTTCAGAGGGGCAGAGATTACAATGCTTTATGTCCAGTTAATTTCCCTTGCAAATCAGCATCGAGTTCCCAGAGCAGCCAAGAACCCAGAATCCGGCAGCAACTCTCACGGCCCCCCTGTAACCGCAACAACCCCCCCCCCCTTCTACCCTGTTCCTGAACTAAAAAGCAATGGAGGCTCATTAAAGAAAATGAGATTGTTCTCTCCTAGACAATGGTATTGGGTATGACAGCAGAGTCCTCTGAGTTCATCCAGATTTCCTTATGCAATGCTTCCTCCACACACCCCTCCACACAACGTGACAGATGAAGGACAGGCCCTTGGGTACATGTCCACCTACATTGTATTGTTTGAAGTTGTTTGCATCAATAAGCATAACATCTAAAAGATTACACACAGTAGAACGAATGTGTGTGTGTGTGTGTGTGTGTGTGTGTGTGTGTGTGTGTGTGTGTGTGTGTGTGTGTGTTGGTCTGATTGTGGGAAGGAGATGGCAAAGAGTAGATCATTCTGCCAAACAAGTAATTATCAGACAGGGACAGTGAGGTGAGTCTGTATATATGTGAGCCTGAGCTTAGAGAAGGACACAGCGCATGTGGAGCCTTTACAAGACTGTAGAAGTGAAACTGGTGGGAATAGGCCTCCACTCCAGCTACATTGTTTAGTCATTTACAGTAGAGGTTTCTGAAGGACTAACGAGTAACTGTGGACGTTTCCTAGTGAAACAAGACCCAAGCACCCTGAAGAGCCTTTTTCATTCACTTTTATTCGCGTCTGTTCTTTCTCAAGAGTTCTTCCTGAAACTATTTGGCGAACAATGGGAAAAGGAGAGATTGAAGGAGAAAAACAACAAGCCTCTCTCTCTCTCGAACCACCCACATTCCATCTGTTCATGTATTATCTGTTTTATTATTATCAGAGTGCTGTTATGATTTTAAGTTTTAGTTGTTGCTGAGGCAGACGTGTCCTTTTTTTTCTTTTTCTTTTTTTTCCTTTTTTTTTTTTTTTAAAGTAGAATTGCCCCATGAAACAGTACAGAGAAAAATTCCACCCCTATGTGCATCTAATCGTCCATTCATGGGCCTCTTAATGACTTGTCAGTTCCCCTGCCCTTCCATTTTCTGTCCAATTAATTCTTTTCTTGCTCTCCGGATAAAGGGAGACAATAGGGCCCCTCCATCACATAATGAATCATTAAAATTCAGCAGTTCTGTGCTGTGGCACTTGGCTTTCTCCCTACACCAGTTGGGGAAGGCTGCTTGTCATGCATGCCAGTGCCCAGTTTGAAATTCTACCCAGTGGACCAAAGTACTGGACACATCTCTCTTCTCCCATACTCTCAGCTTCAACTCAAATTTAGTCATATACGGTCCAGTTCACAAGCTGAGTGGGATTGCGTTTCAGTTATTTTTCTGTATCTAAGCTTATACGCGTCACGAAACCTTTGTCAGGGAGCATTGACGTTCAACCCTTTAATACTACCGTCTTTCTCTTGCTCTGCCATAAGCAGTTCTTCAGAAAATGTTATGCATGTAATGTTATGTAATACTAATACTAATAATACTAATAGCACTGAGAATCATCATCGCCGTCGTCGTCGTCATTATCATCGCTTTAGGTTTAAATAAGAGCTGAACAGCAGCTTAATGACAAAACAGTCTCTAGCCCCAATGGCAATGTACCAAAACTGTTTGCCCTTTATAATATAATATTGTTCTTTATAGCTTGTCCATCGTGCTGTGTTTCAAAATTTATACCGAACATGTTTGCAATGGATGTTGATTCTGAACCTTTTTTTCACCACATGAATGTCGAGTAAGAGTGTGGCGGAAAATGACAGTGTTATGCACGTTACAAATTGAATGAAGAACTGAAGTAATTGTAGGTTTGACAGCTGCTGGTTAGGTGCAGATGTGAATGTGGCAGTAAAAACACACAGCTGCTTTTCACGTCACTGACTAAGAAATGTCGCATGCGGCAGTTTCGTTATGGATTGAGAACAATGGGCAAGTTTGTGTGACAGCTCGCTCGCAGGAAAGCAGAATCGCTACACTTATAGCCACTTCATAGTTAGACGTTTCTTTTCAATAAAATTAACCATCTCATTTTGTTGAGCAATGTCTTAACTAGTCGCCCCGCTGAAGCCAAAAGCAACTGTAATCTAATGACAAAGTTTACGAACACTGATTCTTAAAAAATAGGTGACATAATATAGAGGCCATAATATTTCAGAAAAAAAGTTTTATTTTTTTCACAGAAATGATCAGCAAATAATGTTAGCTGCTGTAAGAATATTCTAGTCAACACGGACAAAACAGAATTCACAACCGAGTCTTATAGAATACACCTGAAAAATATAGAGAAAACACTGTTTTGCGGCATCGCCTGAAAGCTAATCAAAATATTTCAGTTGGCTAGAAAAATATACCACGGAAGGATTCTGAAATGACACCAAATTTGACCTCAATGTGGAAACTTTTGATGTAGCCTATGTTAAGAATTGCATGTCGAACGAAAGTGTTAATTATTAAGTTACAAAACTGAGTCAACAATGAAAACAAGCATTTAAAGGCAGCAACGAGCACATGAATGTAATAGTCTATGGTACGCAATTATCAGATGACGAGCTATCAGCACTTCACACCTATGGAAAGATAAAACGTCTCAGTGGCCTACACACACATACACACACTTGCACACACACAGACGTACTAATTAGAATGGCCTTTATATCTCGACATTGAAATGGTATTCGGCTCATCAACAAAAACAAAACAATTGTGTAAATTATGTATGAAATTTTGTGAATTATCAAAAGAGCTGAGAATGTTCTGCAAGAAATGATTAGTCATTAAAGTCCGCGAAAATGTGCGGATTCAACTGCCCTCAGGCCTCACTTAAGACAAAGCACGAGTGGATCACCGGTGCGTGTAGCGTGCGCACCGCCCCGTATCAGTACGGAAAGCAGCTGACGCGTCACTCAGTGTGTTTTGGTATTATCTTACGCTCCATTTCCTTCTGGCCCCGTATCATGACTAATCGCAATTCGGAAAGCACGGCATGAAGACACCTGTTGCATCACGTGGTATTTCATTGGTCTCAGTTTGTTTGCTTGCTTGTTAGGCTACAACCTGGAATGGATGTGTTAAACATTTTTGTCAGGAATGCCATATTATGCTTGAATGATTGTGAAAACAGAACAAGATCCAATAATTCTCTGTATCAGAAAAAAAGTCCCACCAATTCCTCGTTCTTCTCCTTTCAAAAAGCATTTATACAACTATACAAATAAATGGAAATAACACCATTAACATAAATACATATGGAATATTTTAAGTAAAAAAAGGTTTAAATCAAAATAAACAACTGAATGACCTCCTGATGCAGAGAAAAAAAAAGGAATAACTTCTACAGTTGACTCTGTAGGATTGAGCCAATGCTGCTTCATATTCTGAAAATCTTTAATTGGTCCCAGTGCACATGTGTGTGTTTGAATCTCCATCTGCTTCATAAAAATTGTTTGGCCTGACGTGCATTTCTCTCCTACACAATTCAGTGGTATACATGATAATTAAAAGACACTCATAACGCATACAACTGCTCGTGCAGGCCTGAACACGGTGGGTGGGGGTGGGGTGTCGGGGGGACAGGTGGTCCTCACAGAGGAATCTCATTTGCTGTACAGGCATCAGTATTTATCAAGTCCTGCAGTAACCATTCAAGGTTATATATGAAGGAAAACAATTTACTTAACATAGTATAAAATCAGCAGGCACTTCTTTTTTTTTTCCTCTCTCTTCCACTGTCTTACTGTATGTGTGAACTGGCACAACCCCTTCCCTGCCTGGCTACTGCTCTTCCTTCATTAGTGCATCAGAGTAACGGACAGAGAGTTCAGAGGGTTTCATGGCCTGGAAAGTGTGGTATAAACTGGCTGATCCCAGTTGGCTGTGGGGCTGTGGGAGGGTGGAATGGACAGGCTGTTGAGGATGGGACTTCCGTATGGCCGTCGAGAAGGATGGAAGTACGGATACTGGTAAATGCTGGAGGGGTAGCTGGTGTAAGAGCTGTAGTAATTGGAACTCTGGAGGTCTGTATAGTCACACTGAGAGCTGGAGAAAGAGGCCGCCGCCGTTGCAGCGCTGCCGGAGGTGACACAGGTCTGGGAACTGTAGGAGCTGTAGTCGGGATGCGATGGGGAGTCGTGAGAATGCTCGCTGTAGTGACTGGGACTCAGTTGCTCCGTTTTGATGTGAGGTCTGTGTTGGCCCACGTCGCTAGAGCTGGGAGAAGAGGAAGCCATGGTTCCTTTACGGCTCCAGGAGGCCCCGTTGGCGCCCGGGTGACTGTACGGGGCGCCGTAAGCACCCACGGCGCTGACGTTCTGCCCGTGACCGTGTTCCGAGGGCATGGAGGCAACAGAGGCTCCAGAGTGACCATTGAGAGGCAAGTACTGGTCAAACTCGTGAACATCAAAGGTCTCCATGTTGCTTATGACATCCGTGCTGAGCTCAGAGATATCGACGTTGCTGAAGTCAATGTTCTGCCTTCCGCTGTCCAAGAGCCGACGGCCCTCGTGTTTAAGCTCTTGTTTCCCACCGTGGTGTAGGTCGGTTTTAGGAGTCGTCGGAGGAGTTGGTGGCCCATGAGGCTGACCTTTATAGATGAAAGTAAAAAATTAATGTCAGCGCAAAGATGCATTAAAATGTAAGCACATTAAAGACAAAATAATGTTAGGCATTTAAACAAGAGTGAGTAGCTCTCCGTGAAGTGACTGTCACCCACCTGTATGATCAGCATGGTGATGAGCATCAACTATACCAACAAGGCCACCCATTCCTGGTTCAGCTTTATACATCTGATGACTCAGCTCAGCTCCAGAATCTGAATCACTCTGACCAGGTTTAACATTTTTCCGACGTCTAGGTTGGTACTTATAATCAGGGTGATCTTTTTTATGTTGGACTCTCAGTCTTTCTGCTTCCTCCACAAATGGTCTCTTTTCATTCTCCGATAACAAGCTGTGGTGAAACGAGCAAATAACTGTCATAAGCTGGATAAAACTCAAACAATCAAAATCACCATCATCCACACTGTAATGACAAGCATCACCAGGAGCCGCAAAATTAATCGCAAGGGTCACATTAACTGTATTGTTAAAGTACTGAGCCTACGCAAAGAGATTAATGAAAAAGTTCCTGTACCAAACTTTGCGAATATGACAAGTGTAAGTGTAAATGGAAACTTGGGACCATGTATTAATTTGTACTATGTTATTAAATAATCGTAACAAATGCCGAATGTTGTCTCTCATGTTAAGCAAAAACGCAAAACAACTTCTCTTACCGCCACAGTTTGCCCAATGTTTTGCTAAGTTCTGCGTTGTGAAGATGTGGGTATTGGTCTGCAAGTTTTCTGCGCGCTGCTTGCGCCCATACCATAAAGGCATTCATCGGTCTTTTCACATGAGGCTTGTTTTTCAAAGACCCGTTTCCCCGCACAGGCATCGGAACCAGAGACCAGTCATATCCTTTAAGGACTTGTGATACAGCATCTCTAATGCAAGCTGGAAAACGGTCATCGTCGTCACCGTCGAGTTTTTTACCCAAGCCAGACATGAGGGATCCCTGTCCGTCGGATCCGGTTGGAGAAGATGGAGCATCCGAATCGGATTCGTCGTGTGACATGGAACTTGACGTACCTGCAGGGCTGCAAGGAGGGTCTGTGGCAGACTTGTCACGTTCCTCCGTCATCTTCAGCACGTTCGGGTAAAATCCGGTAACTTTTGAGGATTTCAGTGAATTTATAACGTGTCCAACTCGTGTAAGATCGAACAGAAAATAGGTCTGAATTTCATAAACGGAATAACATAGTACTTCGCAGAAATGAAGTTGGTATCCGTATATATCTGCTTCTGTTTCGCTATGCTGATCGATAGTAGAACTCGCTTAAAGCGCTCCGACTGCTTTGCCTGGTGTCAGACGATAAAGACTTCACATGAAGTTAAGTCTCGTCACCCCACCTTCCACTTCTGATTGGATGAACTGCTTGCTTCAGTTTCCGATTGGTTTGGAAGATTTCACAGTCCGGTTATTTGATACACTCTGCAAAGAAAATTTCACATCTATGAATAAAATTAACATTAAGTTTGATTCAACATGATTTCATAATTAGCCTTCAATATCGCAAGTGCGCTCTCATAAAATGTAAATATAATTTTAAAATTGTTCCATTTTCACGACTGCCAACTGAAAAGTTAATGTGAAAAAGACAACAATTTTAAAGTAAATCCATCGACGGTGTACGTTTGAAAATGTATTAGGAAAAAATCAAGTAAATGATATTGTTTCTGGTATAATAACTTTTTATGAACTCTCCCTATGGTGGGACTGAACGTCGTAAAATTATTCATATGACCTGATAAATGAACATGGAAGTCATATAAGTTATATTACTTGCGAACTGTTGAAAAGTCAGGATCTCCGTGGATTTTTTGAAAGACACGTTTCAACAGCGCAGTTTATTTGCATAAATTTTGCATGTCCTAGGCTCTACTTGGGACATCGTCCGCAAATTCATATATTCTGACGTAAATATATATTTAAGAAGAAAAGGGAACGTTAACTAAGCGCCCTATAGAATTGACGTCGCAGCATCAGTTAGCCTAAACAGAGGTCAGTTCGTTTGCATAGCTCACAACATTTTTTTAAATAAAGCGTCTGATCACTTATATCTGATGTATGTGCAGACTTGAAGTATAGAATCATGCAGTATGCTGTCATTATATACAGTCATCTGTGATATTCTGTTGTGTTATCATTGCATATTCACCAAGATACGAAATTACACAGCAAATATTGAAGAAAGACGCAAGTGTAGCTTCCTTTATTTATTCATTCATCCAAACATTGTCAAAATATTTGGCGGCTGGTAAACATAATCAGCTGAATTTACCACTATTTTTGTAATAAAGGACAGGGGACAGTCATGTATATCACTGAAAATGACAGATGAAATGCACGGTCTTTTATAGTTCTGTTAAGGATATTTGGGGAGAAAGGGAGACAACTAAAACCCTTGAAAAGTCATAAAAGAAAAAAAGAAGAAGAAAATGATAAATAAAATTAAAAAAAAAAAACCCTGCTGATTTAAGCGTGAGCTCAATAAAATCGATCAGTGAATGTCAGCAACATAATGCCGTGAGCTTTTAAAATGTCTTTTTAAAGCATTCGTTAGCCAGCATGATCACGCGTACATATGTAAAACTATGATTTTTGTTTGCTGTCTTTCAGAATAGGCAGCTTGCCAAATTCTCAGAACTTTCGTTTAAATTGTAAATTGCTTTAGTGGCATTGTTACCCGCAAAATTTGTGTTATTTTTTCTCTTTTGTATATGTTTATTTGATCAAACGCGCCATCAAAATATAAACGTTGCGGACAAAGTATGTGACAACCCTGCTGATATGTTAGTTTACTTCTTGTTTTAAATATTTTGTTTTATTTAATTTTATTTACCTTGATAGAGAACTTTGAAACTGCTGGTAGACTGAACTAGCGACTGGTAGAGAGGTAATCTGCAGTTCATATAATCAAAAACCTTTGTAGCAAGGACTGAACAGTCTCTACTGTAATAATTCTGTAAATATCGGATGATCTCAAAATCATTAAAGAATGTAGCCATAGTTCCAACAAAACGTACGTCCCGTTTTTTTTTTTTTAACTTACGTTACGAAACTGAACTTCGTAATTAAGTTTTCAATTGCACTGACATAACGTAGAAGTCCAGTAGACCAGCTGCTAGGGAACTTCGTAGTTTTGTAAAAGAGCGCTCTTGTGCCCAACAAAAGCTGTCCAATTAGCATTCGCGCTTTAGCATGGCACGTGTGGTAGGCTGGTGAGTGTTTTGCGCATGAACAGACTTCAGTCGTGGAGCCGGGGGTAGAGTTCGGGGGACACGTTTCAGTCAAGTGTTAGTGGCAATCGAAAACCTGGAAGGTGACAGTTCACAGATATAATGAGCTGGTTAGGATGTTAGGCTACTCGTTTTAAAATGAACTACTATATAAAAGACCAAAACGTTTAAGATGCCCAGACTTTTGAAAAGACGATACTGACATTAAGAGGCGATTATTTTGCCACTTTAACGTGTAGTAGCTTGGGATACTGTAGTCTGTCCTTTCAAATTTAAGTTTTAAAAAAACCCTTAATACTACATTTTCGTTCGCATTGTACTGAAATAACTATAAATACAGTTGTCATGACCAACCAAGGGCTATTCCCTTTTAGCAGTGTATCATAATGTGTTAAGGTTTTACAATGAGTAACATATTACCTTCATTTGAATGTAAACAAATGGGCAAGATGTGGACTCACACATTGTGCAGGTCATATAAAGAACAGTCCTGTTATGTTAAAACAAAGGGCCCTGTCAGCCTTTGATAACATGGCGGAATTACTGGCCACTGCTTCTGCAGGCCTACCTAAAGGTGTCTTTGTTGCTATCATTATAACAGGTTCCTAAGTTAGAAAAGGAAGTTCATCTCTGACAGAAGTCTATTTGTTGGCTATGGAAGGAAAGAAAACACATTTCACTTCAAATGAAACAGACGCTCAGTAGTGAATGTGAAAGAGAGAGCCAGGGAGATAAGAGGAGAGATTGAATCACAGCCGTTGTTAGAGTGTCTTTGTGTCCATGTATTGCAAAGTTGATTTTTATCACTGGCTTTTCTATTAAAAAGACAAGGTATGTTTCACTTGGCAGTCACTTCAGTTAGCTCAGTGCTTACAGTTGGATGGTTGGGACATCACAGACAATTTGACCTGTGGATTTGCTCACATGGAGAAAAAGATGGCAGATCCTTCTCACTGAGCAAGTTTCTGTAACTTCTACTAATGTTTTGGATGGAAATGTCTCTGTGGATATTTAAGCAAAATATACAACAACAAGGTAAGGGAACTTTGTGGTTTTGATAGAAATGTATATTGTGGAAACTAACATTTTAAAAAGAAGGACAGATATCTCAAAACAACATCTTTGTTAATTCACAGATAATATTGTTTGATTTGTTTTGGCTATATTATGTTTCAGAATGATGTATTGCTGTCAGGGAAATATGAATCAGCTCTGGTCTTTATTATTAATGGTTTAGCTTTTCCACTTTTATCTTCTTTTTAAAAACTGCAGACAAACAAAAGGAATTTGTTTCTTCTCTAATCAAATCCATAATAATGAAATCCATAAACAGTGATGCAACAAGATTCCAAACACTTTTGTAATTCCTTAGATTTATTATTTTACCGTCATGAAAGTGGCATTGTTTGAGTTCCGCATCTTTGGGCTTGGATATAAAGAGTTCTTTATAGCAGAATTTTTTTGAATGATGTTTTATATTCCTCTCTCTCTCATATCTTCTGTGGGCTTAATGTGGCTTTGTCACTTTTGTTTCATTTTTGTACAGTTCCCACTCAGATCTTCATATGTTGCTTGGTATGTTCGCCCACCACAGTTTGGTAAACAATAGCTATTATTTTGTTCTTGTGAATGAATGAGGCCATTCTTCCTGATGACTATTGGTTGCCCCGGGCTTCTAATTTGCATAGGAGAGTGCTTTCCCTTGACCTTGAAGGTTCAGACAACAATACTGTGATATACTAAGGTTAAACTGTTCTAAAATTATTCTCATTTATTTGTATTTAAATATAATGAGCAAAAAAAACATGAATCAGTACATTTATATGACGGAACAGAAATACTTAGTTTGTAAATGTATTTTAATAAATGTACTGGCCTTTCTTTTGAACAGTCCATATTATTGCCCTGCAAGAGCTACCAAGAGGGAGCAGTAATACAAGATGAGATGGAATCTGCAGCGACCACTGACTCTTATTCAAGCTTATGAGGACAGCTGTGGAATAATCTGGATGTACAGGCCGGATGTTTGTGATATTACCTGAGGAGAAGTGCTGGGATAATACTTCAAACAACACTGTCGTAGGATCCCTGGTAATATATTTTTTGAGAAGGTAAATTTCTGATGCTTCATTATTTTGTCCTGTATTGTTTTGCTTGTTTGTTCTTTTTTTTTCATTTATCACTCTGAGTTGGCTGTTTTTTTCATGCTCATTTCCTATTGTATACACAAATGTAATAACAAATTTGCTTGTCTCAAATAAGAACACTAACTGACTCAAAAAGAACACAGGTGTTCCTTTTTTCATGCCAAATGATTTCTCTCATAAGTATATACAGCACGGCAGTGTATAAACTGTCAATCAGATGTTTATTGCCTGCCCCTGCTTTTATTGGTATGAAATGGTTGCAGAGAACGTCACTGAGAAAGCTATGGGAAAAATCATGGAAGCAGAAAAAAAGACACCTTCCTATGATGGGATACAGAAAATGCTGAATTCCATGGAAAAATAAAAATTTAGTTACGACAGGTCAGTTCCACGACTCTGTCAGTAAATCTACAGAAACGGAATCCAAGCCCCAAGTAAAAATATCATGGCAATGCAGCAACAAGAAGTGGAGCTACTCCAGTATTTACATCAGAGTCTTAGAGAGTGAAGTTACACTTAAAAATGCCTCACGTTAGAAGCACTTTTAGAATTGCCTCCACTGACCGTGTGGTTTGTCAAACAGTATCAGAAACAAACCCTAAATCTCTACAAGTGGGCCATCATTAGACAGAGGTGTCTGGTGGAACAACGGAGACGCAGAAAAGTGAAAGCTGTTGCTCAGCAGAAAAAAAAATAAAAATAATAGAAAGAAAAAAAAAAGGAGAGGAGAGGAGAGCTCGGTTTCAATGTGCAACTGAAGCTAGGAAGTCTCAGACAGCAGAAGAGAGCAGAACATCAGCCAACAGCTGGTCTCGCTTGCTGCCAAGTGGTGGGATTGGCTGGTGGTTTTCAATGGGATCTGGTGCCAGGAGAGGGGAAAGAGGGAGAGGACAGTGGAAAAACGAATCCAGCATTCGACCTTCACGGCTCTCTGTGTTGTGGCGAAAGCTCTGTCTCTGCCCATACTCACAGGCCTGTATATGAGAGAGAGAGAGAGAGAGAGAGAGAGAGAAGGGGACTTGCATGAACTCAGAGTGTCCCAGTGCGGGATGGAAGGTTTTAATTTCAGCTTTTGTGATTTTTCAGAGAGAGAGAGAGAGAGAGAGAGAGAGAGAGCCTCTGCGAGGCAAACTTTAACTGGAGCCTCGTAGGCCGTGGTCAGCTCTGTTCTATAAGTAAATAATACTCTCCAGCTTAAGTTATGCGCATACTAAATTCAATTACAAAATCACCCACAGGAGGCTCATGTGTTTTCCCCTGTTCTTGCTCTTTTTAAGTCTCTTTGTCCGAACCACTTCCTTTTGACAACTGGGAATCATTGACAACAGTCAGACGATCAGACTGTGTACAGATTGTGCTCAGTGCTAAATGAGTATGTGGTGTGTTATTAATCAGAGTGGCACATATCAGATTAGTTATGAGAAAAGATTTCAGCTACTCATACTTACTCTTAGTTTCCAAATACATAGAATAAAGATTCAAAGTCTACAGACCAAAAAAAAAAAACAAAAAAAACCTCTTTTACCCATTACCAGTATGTGGTATCTAGAGAAATCATTGCTGATCAGAGAAACCTAATAAACCGGATCTCTGCTCAGTCCTTACGGTGGCAACATTGTGGTGATTTTGTAAACATTTTTCCAAACGGTTGCTATGGGCTATAGTAGTTCCAGTGCGCTGTAGAGCCAAACGTCTTAATTCTAATACAAAAAGTCCCTTCTCCGCCAACGCCCTGATACTGAGAACGCTCTGCTCCTGAAGAGCTGAGTCACAGTTCAGAGGGTGAACTCTGGGGCTCGCCCTCTCTCCTGCCCACGTCTTCTTGCCCTCTCAGTCACCCAAGCCACCAAAGACTGGGCCAAACCACACATTAAACCAGCTTTCATACTCGGCTACTGTGCCCCAACGCAGGGCTTTAAGATCAGGACCACATAAAACATCGGTCTCTCTCTCTCTCTCTCCCCCCTCTCTCTCACTCACTCTCTCTCTCTCTCTCTCTCTCACCCACACACAGAGTTAGACATACACATGCGCGCCTGCCTGGTTTAATCAGGTACAGAGTTAAAAGATTTTAGTTTACAGTATCTGTCATGTCTAATAGGTGTATCTTTTATTTTAATGATCAGCTCGTAAATCCATGTCTAGAACAGACAAGACATTAGATCAGTGAATGTACAAAAAACGGTTTTATAGCCAAAGAAATAACAGGCTTCTTTTGCCCTTCAGTTCTGTGGCAGCACCCCTCCCCCAGGAAAGTTTGAGTGTGGATGTTTTCACGGCATTAGATGTGATTTCCAGGTTGCAGGATGGGTTGGTAGGTGGTGGAGGACCTGTGGATGTTTGGGTAGGCTTGCCATTTGAACTTTGCTGGTTCTAATCAGAGCCACGCCCCCAAGCAGCTGCTGTAAGTAAAGCCCTCCCATTGACCTCTGACCCTTTGCTCTTTAAACTCATTCTATGAAAACATCATAATGAGGGGTTTACTGGTTGAATTGGAAGTTTTACTTAAACCTATTAGTGGGGAGAGATGGAAGAAAGGTGCTGGATGGGGGGGGGGGGGGGGGGGGGGGCTGGTTCAATGAAATAGGTGGTGTTTCCAACTGAAGGAAACAATTAGTACAAATGGCTTCAGATAAATTGGCCTGCAGCCATTTTTTCAGTGCCATGAGGGAAAAAAGTCCTCAAGTATTTCCAGATTTGATTGTGCGTGTATGTGTATGTGTATGTGTGTGTGTCTGTGTCTGTGTGTGAGCGTGTGTGTGTGTGTGTGTCTGTCTGTCTGTCTTTCTGTCTGCCTGTGTGTGTTTGTATGTATGTTTGTCTCTCCAAATACATTACTGTCTTTTTGGTTTGAACTGAAAGTGGGGGTATAGTCGGGTTTGTATGATTGTTTGTTTTTCCACTCTTGTCAAATGAGTGTATGTGTATATATATATATATATATTTTTTTTTTTTTTAGCTTTGTTTTATTCTGTTTCGTTTCATTTTGCTTTGCTTGTTGCTTCCTTTTTTAAAATGACCTGCCTGTACTCTCACCTGCAGTCATGACATTAAGCTGTTAAGCATTCTTTGTCATGAGATAAAACAAGTGTTCAGGTATTTCAGTCTGTGGCCAGACATTGTCATTTTTGTTTCCATGATCAGACAGTCTGTCTGTTTCTGCTTTATCTTCCAAAATGACAAGATAAGTGCTCGCACTCACGTGAGGGAATTCTACTCCGATCCTGTATCTTGTCTTGCTATCAATGGGAATGGTGGAGGATATATGATTCTTCTGCCACCCTCCCCTTTCTGTCCTTCGTTTCTCCATGCATATGGTCTGGATAAAAGTTGTGGTGTTTTCAGTCTTCCAGATTGTCTGCCTTTTTGATCCCGGCTTCGCATAAATCATCTTCTTTAATTTCCATGTGAATTAGATGGTGTGGGACATTGCAGAAGTTTTTTGGGATCCAGCTCTGAGATCCGCCCCTCCGCTCTTTACGGGAAACGGGATGCTTTATCCGCAACGACGAGACCGCGAGAGAGGCACAGAGCTGTCACATTTCATGGCCGTGTTGAGTTTATGAAGCTTCTCCTCCAGTGGTTTGTTTCGTCTCTAGGAAAATTAAACGCATCAATCAAGTAAAGGCGACTTAGCAGACTATCATTCAGACTGATAACTGGCTCGGAAGGAGCGGCCTGAAAGGGACGTGATGGGTATTTTTCGTTTTGTTTTTCTCCTGTACTGAAAGGTCAGCGTAGAGGGAAGTCAGAGTGATTCGGGGCACGCTGGTCTTGGCCAAATACCAACCTTGTTTTTACTGCAACTGTCTCATAGTTTCACATTTATGCAAATTTTTTTCCTTATATGCGTGTCAGATTCAAAAACACATTGCAACACCTGGTAGTGAGGTAATCGTTTTTGGGCGGGCAGAGGGGTGTGGACTTACATACCAGTGCTATTAGTTTCATAACGTTTCATTGTCTTTGTCTGGTTTGAAACCACAGCAGATTCTGAGCCATTTTTCAGCAGATTTCAGAATTTGCATGGAATATGTGTGGAAACGTTGTAGATGCTCATTAAGTAATAAATTCCCTTAAGTAAATTCAATATAATTAACTCAATTAAGGCTTTTATTTAATAAGAAGGTTAGTTTACATTTGCCTTTTTATTAGAGTTAAAGCTTGTTCAAATGGCATTTTCTTCGAGGCATGATCCAGTATAAAGTGAATTAGTTTGTGGGACATTATGGTTGAGGCGTCATTCACATGCAAGATTTAGAGTAAATTTGTGAAGAACGTAACTTGCTTGCAGAACA